>NC_088243.1:55979557-56277057 GCF_036934945.1 Oncorhynchus masou masou
TGCCTGGTGTGTTCCTTGTTCTTCATGATGCTCTCTGCGCTTTTAACGGACCTCTGAGACTATCACAGTGCAGGTGCATTTATACGGAGACTTGAATACACACAGGTGGATTGTATTTATCATCATTAGTCATTTAGGTCAACATTGGATCATTTAGAGATCCTCACTGAACTTCTGGAGAGAGTTTGCTGCACTGAAAGTAAAGGGGCTGAATAATTTTGCACGCCCAATTTTTCAGTTTTTGATTTGTTAAAAAAGTTTGAAATATCCAATAAATGTCGTTCCACTTCATAATTGTGTCCCACTTGTTGTTGATTCTTCACAAAAAATACAGTTTTATATCTTTATGTTTGAAGCCTGAAATGTGGCAAAAGGTCGCAAAGTTCAAGGGGGCCGAATACTTTCGCAAGGCACTGTATATAATGTACGCTTTGTATGATAAACCGAGAACAAGTAACGGCAAAAGAGCTGAGCACAGAACTACATTAAACCACATCCGGAAAATGTCAAGAACTTTGAAAGTTTCTTCAAGTGCAGTTGCAAAAACCATCAAGCGCTATGAAACTGGCTCCCATGAGGACCGCGACAGGATAGGAAGACCCAGAGATACCTCTGCTGCAGAGGATCAGTTCATTAGAATAACTGCACCTCAGATTGCAGCCCAAATAAATGCTTCACAGAGTTCAAGTAACAGACACATCTTAACATCAACTGTTCAGAGGAAACTTTGTGAATCAGGCCTTCATGGCTTAATTGTTGCAAAGAAACCACTACTGAAGGACACCAATAAGAAGAAGAGACTTGCTTGGGCCAAGAAACATGAGCAATGGCCATTAGACCAGTGAAAATCTGTCCTTTGGTCTGATGAGTTCAAATTGCAGATGTCTGGCTCCAACCACAGTCTTCGTGAGACCGAGTAGGTGTACGGAGGATCTCCGCATGTGTGGTTCCCACCGTGAAACATGGAGGAGGAGGTGTGATGGTGTGGAAGTGCTTTGCTGGTGACGCTGTCTGCCATTTATTTAGAATTCTTAACCAGCTTGGCTACCACAGCATTCTGCAGAGATACGCCATCCCATCTGGTTTGAGCTTAGTGGGACTATAATTTGTATTTCAACAGGGCAATGACTTATAACAACCCTCCAGGCTGTGTAAGGGCAAATGGTTTGGGATGAGTTGGACTGCAAAGTGAAGGAAAAGCATCCAACAAGTGCTCAGCATATGTGGGAACTCCTTCAAGACTGTAGGAAAAGATATTCCAGGTGAAGCTGGTTGAGAGAATGCCATGAGTGTGCAAAGCTGTCAAGGCAAATGGTGGCTATTTTGAAGAATCTCAAATATAAAATATATTTTGATTTGTTTAACACTTTTGTTTACTACATGTTTCCATATGTTATTTCATGGTTTTGATGTCTTCACTATTATTATACAATGTAGAAAATAGTAAAAGAAAATAAAGAAAAACTCTTTAACGAGTAGGTGTGTCCAAACGTTTGACTGGTACTGTATATATATTTGATGGGATGTGTAAACATTATGGACAGTATGTGGATAGAATATGTACAGTTGAAGTCGGAAGTTTACATGCACCTTAGCCAAATACATTTACTCAGTTTTTCACAATTTAATCCTAGTAAAAAATTCCCTGTCTTAGGTCAGTTAGGATCACCACCTTATTTTAAGAATGTGAAATGCCAAAATAATAGTAGAGTGATTTATTAGCTAACAATAACCCTATCATTAACCCTTTACCCTAACTCCTAAACGTAACCCTAACTTTAACCCCTAGCCTAGTTAAATTTAGCGAGCTAGCTAATGTTAGCCACCTAGCTAGAATTTGTAACATATATTTTTGCAAATACGTAACAAATTGTATGTTCGCAAATTCGTAACACATTGCACATTTAGAAAATGTGCAACATATCATTGGAATTGGAATTCATAACATATCATACTAAATTGGATGAATTGGATTTACCTACAGAATAATACAAAATGCTCTGAGACCAGGTTGTAGCACAGCATGTGTTTGTCTGTTTGAAGGGTGTATCTTCTCTGTATGGAGAGCTGGTGAAGACTTGTGGGTTGTAACGTTATCTTTATAAAACACACCAGGCACCATAGAGCAGTGTAGAACTCTCCTCTACAGGAGATAATTACCTCCATATTACTGTAATTAAGATTAGGCTGATTAATGAAGCTATTCTTGTTATGCATTCTCCATGTGGGTCAGTTGATCTTGACTGTTATAGAGATAAAGTTACAGGAAGGTAGAGACAGATATGAGATTGCTATGGAAAAATTGGTGGTGATATGAATGAATTGATTTTCGTATGCTTCCCTACTCTTGCAAAACATTGTGTGTTTGTGTGTCTGTGTTTCTGCTTGGCAGTGACGGCAACATATCGGCCCCGGCCCCACTACGGATTCTGGGACACTGTATGACGCAGACAGACACCTCTGGAACCTTCCTCACAGCGTGTGTGTTTATCTGCACATGTGTGATTGTATGAGAGAGAGCATATCTTTGTCAATTACAGTGTGTGTATGTGTAACAGTGCAGACAGACAGCTGTCAGCAGGGTGCCCTTGGGAGGGCAGGAGAAGGAAGAAGAGGGAGATAAGGAGGAGGGGGGTATAGGAGAAGAGTAGATACAGTTGAAGTCGGAAGATTCCGTACACCTTAGCCAAATACATTTTTTTTTTTTTTTTTTTTTTTTTTTTTTTTTTTTTTTTTTACAATTCCTGACATTTAATCCAAGTAAAAATTCCCTGTGTTAGGTCAGTTAGGATCACCACTTAATTTAAAGAATGTGAAAAGTCAGAATAATAGTAGAGAGGGATTTATTTCAGCTTTTATTTCTTTCATCAGATTTCCAGTGGGTCAGAAGTTTACATACACTCAATTAGTGTAAATTGTTTAACTTGGGTCAAATGTTTTGAGTAGCCTTCCACAAGCTTCCCACAATAAGTTGGGTGAATTTTGGCCCATTCCTCCTGGCAGAGCTGGTGTAACGGAGTCAGGTTTGTAGGCCTCCTAGCACACACGCTTTTTCAGTTCTGCCCACAAATTGTCTATAGGATTGAGGTAAGGGCTTTGTGAGGGCCACTCCAATATCTTGACTTTTGTCCTTAAGCCATTTTGCCACAGCATCGGCAGTATGCTTGGGGTCATTGTCCATTTGGAAGACCCATTTGCGACCATTGTCCATTTGGAAGACCTATTTGCGACTAAGCTTTAACTTCCTGACTGATGTCTTGAGATATTGCTTCAATATATCCACATAATTTTCCCTTCCCAATGATGCCATCTATTTTGTGAAGTGCACCAGTCCTTCCTGCAGCAAAGCACCACCACAACATGATGCTGCCACCCCCGTGTTTCACGGTTGGGATGGTGTTCTTCGGCTTGCAAGCCTCCCCTTTTCCCTCCAAACATAACAATGGTCATTATGGTCAAACAGTTCTATTTTTGTTTCATCAGACCAGAGGAAATTTCTCAAAAAAAGTACGATCTTTGTCCCCATGAGCAGTTGCAAACAATAGTCTGGCTTTTTTATGGCAGTTTTGGAGCAGTGTCTTCTTCCTTTCTGAGCGGCCTTTCAGGTTATGCCGACATAGGACTCTTTTTACTGTGGATATATATACTTTTGGACCTGTTTCCTCCAGCATCTTCACAATGTCCTTTGCTGTTGTTCTGGGATTGATTTGCACTTTTCTCTAGGAGACAGAACGTGTCTCCTTCCTGAGCGGTATGACGGCTGCGTGGTCCCATGGTGTTTATGCTGGAGTACTATTGTAAATCAAATCAAATCAAATCAAATTTTATTTGTCACATACA
The DNA here is from genome assembly GCF_036934945.1 of Oncorhynchus masou masou. Lineage (NCBI taxonomy): Eukaryota > Metazoa > Chordata > Actinopteri > Salmoniformes > Salmonidae > Oncorhynchus > Oncorhynchus masou. The sequence goes on from NC_088243.1 coordinate 55,983,398, forward strand.
CATGGTTAGCAGATGTTAATGCGAGTGTAGCGAAATGCTTGTGCTTCTAGTTCCGACAATGCAGTAATAACCAACAAGTAATCTAACTAACAATTCCTAAACTACTGTCTTATACACAGTGTAAGGGGATAAAGAATATGTACATAAGGATATATGAATGAGTGATGGTACAGAGCAGCATAGGCAAGATACAGTAGATGGTATCGAGTACAGTATATACATATGAGATGAGTATGTAAACAAAGTGGCATAGTTAAAGTGGCTAGTGATACATGTATTACATAAGGATGCAGTCGATGATATAGAGTACAGTATATACGTATGCATATGAGATGAATAATGTAGGGTAAGTAACATTATATAAGGTAGCATTGTTTAAAGTGGCTAGTGATATATTTACATCATTTCCCATCAATTCCCATTTTTAAAGTGGCTGGAGTTGAGTCAGTGTCAGTGTGTTGGCAGCAGCCACTCAATGTTAGTGGTGGCTGTTTAACAGTCTGATGGCCTTGAGATAGAAGCTGTTTTTCAGTCTCTCAGTCCCAGCTTTGATGCACCTGTACTGACCTCGCCCTCTGGATGATAGCGGGGTGAACAGGCAGTGGCTCGGGTGGTTGATGTCCTTGATGATCTTTATGGCCTTCCTGTAACATCGGGTGGTGTAGGTGTCCTGGAGGGCAGGTAGTTTGCCCCCGGTGATGCGTTGTGCAGACCTCACTACCCTCTGGAGAGCCTTGCGGTTGAGGGCGGAGCAGTTGCCGTACCAGGCGGTGATACAGCCCGCCAGGATGCTCTCGATTGTGCACCTGTAGAAGTTTGTGAGTGCTTTTGGTGACAAGCCAAATTTCTTCAGCCCCCTGAGGTTGAAGAGGCGCTGCTGCGCCTTCTTCACGATGCTGTCTGTGTGAGTGGACCAATTCAGTTTGTCTGTGATGTGTATGCCGAGGAACTTAAAACTTGCTACTCTCTCCACTACTGTTCCATCAATGTGGATAGGGGGGTGTTCCCTCTGCTGTTTCCTGAAGTCCACAATCATCTCCTTAGTTTTGTTGACGTTGAGTGTGAGGTTATTTTCCTGACACCACACTCCGAGGGCCCTCACCTCCTCCCTGTAGGCCGTCTCGTCGTTGTTGGTAATCAAGCCTACCACTGTTGTGTCGTCCGCAAACTTGATGATTGAGTTGGAGGCGTGCGTGGCCACGCAGTCGTGGGTGAACAGGGAGTACAGGAGAGGGCTCAGAACGCACCCTTGTGGGGCCCCAGTGTTGAGGATCAGCGGGGAGGAGATGTTGTTACCTACCCTCACCACCTGGGGGCGGCCCGTCAGGAAGTCCAGTACCCAGTTGCACAGGGCGGGGTCGAGACCCAGGGTCTCGAGCTTGATGACGAGCTTGGAGGGTACTATGGTGTTGAATGCCGAGCTGTAGTCGATGAACAGCATTCTCACATAGGTATTCCTCTTGTCCAGATGGGTTGTCCAGATGGGTTAGGAATTGTTGGCAATTGTTGGAAAAATGAGTTGTCATGCACAAAGTAGATGTCCTAACCGATTTGTTAACAAGAAATTTGAGGAGTGGTTGAAAAACTAGTTTCAATGACCCCAACCTAAGTCGACGTAAACTTCTGACTTCAACTGTATGTTTTTTAGGGGATAGATCAGCTATGAAATTAGAATAGATTTGGAGTTTATCAAATAACGTTAGTTGAAAAATGTATTATGCCCCATGTATATGATAAATCTATACATGGAGTGTTTAACACATTGTGAACACTTACCTAATATTGAGTTGCACCTCCTCAGAACAACCTCAGTTAGTCGGGGCATGGATTCTACAAGGTGTCGAAAGCGTTCCACAGGGATGCTCGACCCATGTTGACTCCAATGCTTCCCACAGTTGTGTCAAGTTGGCTGGATGTCCTTTGGGTGGTAGACCATTCTTGATACACACAGGAAACTGTTGAGTGTGAAAAACCCAGCAGCGTTGTCATTCTTGACACTCTCAAACCAGTGCGCCTGGCACGTACTACCAAACCCCGTTCAAAGGCACTTCACTATTTTGTCTTGCATATTCACCCTCTGAATGGCATACATACACAATCCATGTATCAATGGTCTCAAGGCTTAAAAATCCTTCTTAACCTGTCTCCTCCCCTTCATCCATACAGATTGAAGTGGATTTAGGTGACATCAACAAGGGATCACAATTTATACTATATGTAATTGACAAATACTGTATTTAAAGTATATATCCAAGTGTATTGGCCAATCAACCAATCATTCCTATCTTAATTCTAACCCTCAATGTCCACAGACTAACCTATTTCCTTTTGCAATACATCCTTCTATTTCTCTATTGAGGTTGCCCTAAAAATAAATACTTTAACTAAGAGTATAATGATATTACCCATTGATTGACCGTGGTTTTTCAGTTCTCTTATAACAGTGCTGTTTATAGGTCCATCTGTTGACTCCACAACAACTCCTGGACCTGACTCTCAATGTGAGCCACTGAAGGACAGTACCAAAAGTTTATCAACCTGATTCCATGGTATTGGGACATCACAAAATCTGTTCCCAACTATCTTGAATTCTATGCTGCATAGTTGTCAAACCTCTCGACCTTAAGTGAAACTGATTCATTTGACAATTTACTGTATGCTAGTCATTTTAAGCCATGTTCTGTATGTTTTGTTTATTGGAGACAAACAAACCAATTTATTCCTTTCTCTTTTGAGTGATTTGCCTCTTCCATTTCTGTGGCAGAGCTGCGATGTTAGCTATGGTTTTTTAATTGTGGAGGTCCCACAGGGACACTGTCACTCCGTCAAACCCACAGTGATGCGTCCCGAGGGGGATATGGAGACTGGGTGTCTGGAGTTGCAGTTCCAACCCTCCAGGCAGAGCTCGCTGCTCACCACCACTGTCGAGCTCCAAAAATGGGCTTCCCCCTCCAGCATGTCTGGGCCACCCAGCTGGAGCGATGTTGGAGTCTTTTATGACAGAACCTGTTAATGAACATGATGTTTCATGTTACTGATGTATTGTGCTCCATGTAGGGGGTCAAAATCAAAGGCAAATGGGTTTTCTGATGTTGTTTTCACTGAAGCAATCATTTATTTTTTTGTGTGTGTACGTACGTTTGTTCATGCTCGCATGTGTGTGCGTGTACTTGTCAACGATGGCAACATCTGGGCCACGGCCCCACCACAGATTCTGGAACATACTGTATGACGCAGACAGACACCTCTGGAACTTTCCTCACTGTTTGTGTGTTTGTATGAGAGAGAGCATATCTTTGTCAGATACAGTATAGTGTGTGTGTGTGTGTGTGTGTGTGTGTGTGTGTGTGTGTGTGTGTGTGTGTGTGTGTGTGTGTGTGTGGGGCAGTGCAGACAAGGCATCTGCTAACAGGGTGCTCTAGTAGGGCAGGAGAAGGAAGAAGAGGGGGATGAGTAGGTGGGAGGGATATTAATGGAGTCCATCAAATAACATTAATTGCATAATTTCTAATACACTTTCTATACTGATAGATACAATCTGGTGTTTTCTGTAATGACCTTAATGATCACTGTTTTACAGACTGTGTTTGTAATGGCTGCTCAGTGAAACGACCTGTCCTGATTTGTTATAGCCGCTTGCTAAAACACCCTAATGAGCAAGCCTTCCTTCATGAACTGGCTTCTGTAAAATTGTATAGAATCAGCTTGGTCCCCTCTGTTGAAGACACTTGGACCTTCTTTTTTATTATTTTCAGTGGTATTGTTAACAAACACGCCCCATAAAGAAAATTAGACTTGAAAACAGGTTCAGCCCCTAGTTCGACCATGATCTGGCAGAGTTACTCCACCTCAAGTATTGCATTTAGCGAAAGGCTCGCCACACGCATACTCAGGCTGACTGGTTCTCATTTAGGCAAATGAGAAAAAAGTTCACTCAGACTATCCTGAAGGCCAAAGTTTGTTACTTTAAGGAACAGTTCTCTCTCTGTGGGTCTAACCCCAAGAAGTTCTGGAAAACAGTTAAAGACCTGGAGAATAAACCATCCTCCTCGCAGCTGCCCATGTCCCTTAATGTTGATGATGGGGTTGTTATTGACAAGAAGCACATGTCTGAGATCTTTAATCACCATTTCATTAAGTCAGGATTCTTATTTGACACAGCCATGTCTCCTTGCCCGTCCAACATTTCCTCATCTCCCACCCTTTCTAATGCAACTATCCCTGATGCTTCTCCCTCTCTCTCCCCTGCCCCGCAACAAAATTTCTCCCTGCAGGCAGTCCGAGGTGCTGAAGGAGCTCCTGAAACTTGAGCCCAAAAAAACCATCTGGGTCAGATGTTTTAGACCCTTTCTTCTTTAAGGTTGCTGCCCCTATCATTGCCAGGCCTATCTTTGACCTTTTTAACCTGTCTCCCCTTTCTGGGGAGGTTCCCATTTCTTTGAAGGCAGCCACGGTTCGTCCTATATTTAAAGAGGGAGATCAAGCTGATCCTGTTATAGGCCTATTTCTATTTTGCCCTGTTTATCAAAAGTGTTGGAAAAACTTGTCAGTAATCAACTGACTGGCTTTCTTGATGTCTATAGTATTTTCTCCGGTATGCAATCTGGTGTCCGCTCAGGTTATGGATGTGTCACTGCAACCTTAAAGGTCCTCAATGATGTCATCATTGCGCTTGATTCTATGCAATGTTATGCTGCTATTTTTATTGACTTGGCCAAAGCTTTTGATACGGTAGACCATTCCATTCTTGTGGGCCGGTCAAGGAGTATTGGTGTCTCTGAGGGGTCTTTAGCCTGGTTTGCTAACTACCTCAGAGTGCAGTATATAAAGTCAGAAAATGTGCTTTCAGCCACTGCCTGTCACCAAGGGAGTACCCCAAGGCTCAATCCTAGGCCCCACACTCTTCTCAATTTACATCAACAAAATAGCTCAGGCAGTAGGAAACTGGTCCTATGGACAGATACTCCAATCTTTGCTGTGGAGTTTTTCAGCTCCTTCAGGGTTATCTTTCGTCTCTTTGTTGCCTTTGATTAATGCCCTCCTTGCCTGGTCCATGAGTTTGGTGGGCGGTCGTCTCTTGACAGGTTTGTTGTGGTGCCATATTCTTTCCATTTTTAATAATGGATTTAATGGTGCTCCGTGGGATGTTCAAAGTTTCAAATATTTTTTTATAACCCAAGCCTGATCTGTACTTCTCCACAACTTTGTCCCTGACCTGTTTGGAGAGCTCCTTGGTCTTTCATGGTGCCGCTTGCTTGGTGGTGCCCCTTGCTTAGTGGTGTTGCAGACATTAACTTTGTCTACACTGTATTTCTGATCAATTTGATGTTATTTTAATGGACAAAAAATGTGATTTTCTTTCGTCAACAATGGCATTTCTAAGTGACCCCAAACTTTTGAACGGTAGTCTATATATATATATACACACGTTTCTTTCCTAATCGCACTGGACTCCAGTGCGACCGATGACTCCCTTCATCCAACCGATGACTCCCTTCTTAATTCCAACCCTCAGATGTCCACAGATAAACCCATCTTTCCCAGTACACTATCATTTTACTATTTCCATTTGCAATACATCCTTCTCTTTTACTGTGATGTCTTGTGAGGGTCTTGAACCTTTCTCTGTGTACCATTTCTTCTGAGACTTCCCTAAAATGAAATACTTTACCTAAGAGTACAATCATATTTTTAATTGATTGATTGTGGTGTTTCAGTTCACCTAACAGTACTGTTTGTAGGTCTGGGCCACCCAGACTGGAACATGTTTAACACCCCAGCCATCGTAAAATCTAAGCTTGATGCCCTCAATCTCTCACAAATTATCAATGAACCTACCAGATACCTCCCCAAAGCCTTAAACACGGACACCCTCATAGATATCATCCTAACCAACTTGCCCTCTAAATACACCTCTGCTGTCTTCAACCAAGATCTCAGCGATCACTGCCTCATTGCCTGCATCCGTAATGGGTCAGCGGTCAAACGAACGCCACTCATCACTGTCAAACGCTCCCTGAAAAACTTCAGCGAGCAGGCCTTTCTAATCGACCTGGCCAGGGTATCCTGGAAGGATATTGATCTCATCCTGTCAGTAGAGGATGCCTGTTTTTTTTTAAATGCCTTCCTAACCATCTTAAATAAGCATGCCCCATTCAAGAAATTTAGAACCAGGAACAGATATAGCCCTTGGTTCTCCCCAGACCTGACTGCCCGTAACCAACACAAAAACATCCTATAGCGTTCTGCATTAGCATCGAACAGCCCCCGTGATATGCAGCTGTTCAGGGAAGCTAGAAGCCATTATACACAGGCAGTTAGAAAAGCCAAGGCTAGCTTTTTCAAGCAGACATTTGCTTCCTACAACACTAACTCAAAGTTCTGGGACACTAAAGTCCATGGAGAATAAGAACACCTCCTCCCAGCTGCCCACTGCACTGAAGATAGGAAACACTGTCACCACTGATAAATCCACTATAATTGATCATTTCAACAAGCATTTTTCTACGGCTGGCCATGCTTTCCACCTGGCTACCCCTACCCCAGTCAACAGCACTGCACCCCCCACAGCAACTCGCCCAAGCCTTCCCCATTTCTCCTTCTCCCAAATCCAGTCAGCTGATGTTCTGAAAGAGCTGCAAAATCTGGAACCCTACAAATCAGCCAGGCTAGACAATCTGGACCCTTTCTTTCTAAAATTATCTGCCGAAAGTGTTGCCACCCCTATTACAAGCCTGTTCAACCTCTCTTTCGTGTCGTCTAAGATTCTCAAAGATTGGAAAGCAGCTGCTGTCATCCCCCTCTTCAAAGGGGGTGACACTCTTGACCCAAACTGCTACAGACCTATATCTATCCTACCCTGCCTTTCTAAGGTCTTCGAAAGCCAAGTCAACAAACAGATTACCGATCATTTCGAATCTCACCATACCTTCTCTGCTACGCAATCTGGTTTCAGAGCTGGTCATGGCTACACCTCAGCCACGCTCAAGGTCCTAAACGATATCTTAACCGCCATTGATAAGAAACATTACTGTGCAGCCGTATTCATTGATCTGGCCAAGGCTTTCAACTCTGTCAATCACCACATCCTCATCGGCAGACTCAACAGCCTTGGTTTCTCAAATGATTGCCTCGCCTGGTTCACCAACTACTTCTCTGATAGAGTTCAGTGTGTCAAATCAGAGGGTCTGCTGTCCGGACCTCTGGCAGTCTCTATGGGGGTGCCACAGGGTTCAATTCTTGGACCGACTCTCTTCTCTGTATACATCAATGATGTCGCTCTTGCTGCTGGTGAGTCTCTGATCCACCTCTACGCAGATGACACCATTCTGTATACTTCTGGCCCTTCTTTGGACACTGTGTTAACAACCCTCCAGGCAAGCTTCAATGCCATACAACTCTCCTTCCGTGGCCTCCAATTACTCTTAAATACAAGTAAAACTAAATGCATGCTCTTCAACCGATCGCTGCCTGCACCTGCCCGCCTGTCCAACATCACTACTCTGGACAGCTCTGACTTAGAATACGTGGACAACTACAAATACCTAGGTGTCTGGTTAGACTGTAAACTCTCCTTCCAGACCCACATCAAACATCTCCAATCCAAAGTTAAATCTAGAATTGGCTTCCAATTTCGCAACAAAGCATCCTTCACTCATGCTGCCAAACATACCCTTGTAAAACTGACCATCCTACCAATCCTCGACTTTGGCGATATTATTTACAAAATAGCCTCCATTACCCTACTCAACAAATTGGATGCAGTCTATCACAGTGCATCCGTTTTGTCACCAAAGCCCCATATACTACCCACCATTGCGACCTGTACGCTCTCGTTGGCTGGCCCTCGCTTCATACTCGTCGCAAACCCACTGGCTCCATGTCATCTACAAGACCCTGCTAGGTAAAGTCCCCCGTTATCTCAGCTCGCTGGTCACCATAGCATCACCCACCTGTAGCACACGCTCCAGCAGGTATATCTCTCTGGGTCACCCCCAAAACCAATTCTTTCCTTGGCCGCCTCTCCTTCCAGTTCTCTGCTGCCAATGACTGGAACGAACTATAAAAATCTCTGAAACTGGAAACACTTATCTCCCTCACTAGCTTTAAGCACCAACTGTCAGAGCAGCTCACAGATTTCTGCACCTGTACATAGCCCACCTATAATTTAGCCCAAACAACTACCTCTTTCCCTAATGTGTTTATTTATTTTGCTCCTTTGCACCCCATTATTTTTATTTCTACTTTGCACATTCTTCCACTGCAAATCTACCATTCCAGTGTTTTATTTGCTATATTGTATTTACTTTGCCACCATGGCCTTTTTTTCTCCCTTTACCTCCCTTATCTCACCTCATTCGCTCACATCATATATAGACTTGTTTATATTGTATTATTGACTGTATGTTTGTTTTACTCCATGTGTAACTCTGTGTCGTTGTATGTGTCGAACTGCTTTGCTTTATCTTGGCCAGGTCGCAATTGTAAATGAGAACTTGTTTTCAACTCGCCTACCTGGTTAAATAAAGGTGAAATAAAAATAAATAAATAAAAATACCAGTGAAAATAGAGGGCACCAAATTCAAACCACAGAAATCTCATAATTACAATTCATACAAACGATTGTTAGGTCTCCACCAAACCACAATAAGCACAGCCATTTTCCAGCGAAATATAGCATTCACAAAAAACAGAAATAAAGATAAAATTAATCACTAACCTTGAATTATCTTCATCAGATGAACCTCATAGGACTTCATGTTACACAATACATGCATGTTTTGTTTGATAAAGTTCATATTTATATTTAAGAAATCTGAGTTTACATTGGCTTATTAGATTCACTTGTTCCAAAAACATCAAGTGATTTTGCATAGCCACATCGTTTCAACAGAAATACTCTTAATAAATGTAGATGATAATACAAGTTATACACATGGAATTATAGATATATGTCTCAATGCAACCGCTGGGTCAGATTTCAAAAAACGTTTATGGAAAAAGCAACACATGCAATAATCTGAGACGGTGCTCAGAACAGAAGCCAAATTATCCGCCATGTTGGAGTCAACAGAAACCAGAAAATACATGATAAATGTTTCCTTACCTTTGATGAGCTTCATCAGAATGCAGTCCTAGGAATCCCAGGTCCACAATAAATGCTTGATTTGTTCGAAAATGTCCGTTATTTATGTCCAATTAGCTACTTTGGTTAGCGCGTTTGCTAAACAATTCCAAAGTCACAAAGCACGTCCACTATAACATGACGAAATGTCCAAAAGTTCCCTAACAGTCAGTAGAAACATGTCAAACGATGTACTGAATCAATCTTTAGAATGTTGTTACATATATCTTGAATAACGTTCCAACCGGAGAATTAGAATGACTTCAGATGAGCGATGGAACGCAGGCATAGTGAATAGATGGTCAACTCGTGGCAGTGGTGACTACTTCCTGTGTCATTCGACCCCCCTTCACAAGAGAGTCATCAGACAAAGTTCTATTGACTGTTGACATCTAGTAGAAGGCGTAGGAAGTGAAAACTCATCCACATCTCGCTGTAATTTCAATGAGAACTTGGTTGAAATTCTGCCACCCCCAGAAAAGAAAAAAAACGGAGTGGAGTTTCTCAGGTTTTTGCCTGCTATGTGAGTTCTGTTATACTCACAGACATAATTCAAACAGTTTTAGAAACTTCAAGGTGTTTTCTATCCAATACTAATAATCATATGCATATATTAGCAACTGAGCTTGAGGAACTGGCCATTTACAATGGGCACCTTTTCATCCAAGCTACTCAATACTGTCCCTGCAGCCATAAAAAGTTAAACAGGTCAACATTCACAAAGCGCTGGGCCAAAAGGATTACCAGGACGTGTACTCAAAGCTTGTGCGGACCAACTGTCAAGTGTCTTCACTGACATTTTCAACCTCTCCCTGACTGAGTCTGTAATACCTACATGTTTCAAGCAGACCACCATAGTCCCTGTGCCCAAGGAAGTGAAGGTAACCTGCCTTCATGATTACTACCCTGTAGCACTCACATCTGTCGCCATGAAGTGCTTTGAAAGGCTGGTCATGGCATACATCAACAGCATCCTCCTGGACACCCTAGACCCATTCCAATTCGCATACTGTCCCAACAGATCCACAGATGTCTCAATCCCACTCCACACTGCCCATTCACGCCTGGACAAAAGGAACACCTATGTGAGAATGCTGTTCATTGACTACAGCTCAGCGTTCAACACCATAGTGCCCACGAAGCTCATCACTAAGGTAAGGACTCTGGGACTAAACTCCTCCCTCTGCAACTGGATCCTGGACTTCCTGACAGGCCACCCCCCAGGTGGTAAGAGTAGGCAGCAACACGTCTGCCACGCTGATTCTTACCACTGGGGCCCTCAGGGGTGTGTACTTAGTCCCCTCCTGTATTCCCTGTTCACCCACGACTGCGTGACCAAACAAGACTCCATCCATGAAGTTTTCTGATGACACAACAATGGTAGGCCTGATCACCGACAATGATGAGATGGCCTATAGGGAGGAGGTCAGAGAACTAGCAGTGTGGTGCCAGGACAACAACCTCTCCCTCAATGTGAGCAAGATAAAGGAGCTGATCATGGACGACAGGAAAAGGCCGGCCGAACAGGCCCCCATTAACATCGACGGGGCTGTGGTGGAGCGGGTAGAGAGTTTCAGGTTTCTTGGTGTCCACTTCACCAACAAACTATCATGGTCCAAACACACCAAGACAGTCGTGAAGAGGGCACGACAAAACCTTTTCCCATCAGGAGACTGAAAAGATTTGGCATGGGTCTCCAGATCCTCAAAAGGTTCCACAGCTGCACCATCGAGAGCATCCTGACCAGTTGCATCACTGCCTGGCAACTGCTCGTCATCTGACCGTAAGGCGCTACAGAGGGTAGTGTGAACTGCCCAGTACATTACTGGGGCCAAGCATCCTGTAATCCAGGATGTGTATAATAGGAGATGTCAGAGGAAACCCCATAATCTTGTCAGAGACTCCAGTCACCCAAGTTATAGAACCAAAAGGCTCCTCAACCGTTTCCAGCCCCAAGCCATAAGACTGCTGTACAATTCATAAAATCGCCAACGGAAAATGTTTGTTCACTCGCTGTTTGTTTGTTACCTATGCATAGTCACTTCGCCCCCAGCTACACGTACAGATTACCGCAACTAGCCTGTATCCCCGCACACTGATTCAGTACTGGTGCCCCCTGTGTATAGCCTCGTTATTCTTATTGTGTTACTTTTATTATCACTTTTTATTTTAGTGTACTTGGTAAATATTTTCTTCTTCTTGAACTGCACTGTTGGTTAAGGGCTTTTTACTAAGCATTTCACGGTAAATTCTACACTTGTTGTATTCGGCGCATGTGACAAATAAAGTTTGATTTGAAACATCAAAAATCTGTTCCCAACTATCTTGAATTGTTGTCAACCCTCTCGAATTTAAGTGAAACTTACACATTTTACGTTTTATACTAGTCATTTTAAGCCTGCATGATTTTTCATTGGAGGTAGACAAACCAATTTATTCCTTTCTCTTTTGAGTGATTGCCTCTTCCATTTTTGTGTTAGCTTTGGTGTTTTAATTTTGGAGGTCCCACAGGGACACTGTCACTCCATCAAACCCACAGTGATGCGTCCCGAGGGGGATATGGAGACTGGGTGTCTGGGTGGCAGGTTAGTGTTTTTTGCCATGAATCTTGTTCTGAAGGCAGCTCTGCAGAATGATCTGATTTTAAATCTTAACCACACTGCTAAACCTAATGCCTAACCCTAACCTTAAATTAAGACCAAAAAGCACATTTTTTGTTTTCATAAAAGTTCACAATATAGCCAATTTTGACTTTGCAGCTGCCCTATCTAAACGTCAACCTGCATCTACATCTAGAGCACCAGTTCCAACACTCAAGGCAGAGCTTGCTGCTCACACCCCACTGCTGAGCTCCCAAAATGGGCTTCCCCCTCCAGCATGTCTGGGACACCCTGCTGGATGGAAATTGGATTTTGAGTCTTTTTCTGACAGAAACTGTAAATGAACATGGTGTTTCATGTTACTGACGTTATTGTTTTCCATGTAGGCGGTTAATATCAAATGCTAATTGTTTTATGTTTTCGCTCAAGCAATAATTTATTTTAGTGCCAATATTTATGTGTGCAGTATGTTTGTGTGTGCAACTTTTTTTGTGTGTGTGCTTGTGTGTTATATGTGTTCTGAGTATGTAAATAAGCTGTTCTGTGGTGTGGCTTCTTTTGCACGTTTATGTGTTAGCATTAAACTTCCTACTCTCTGTCACACCACCATCTCCCCCTGCCCCCCCCCTCTCTGTTTTGTTCTGGTCTTATCTGTCCATCTTAGGGTGTGCTATATTTAGAGAGAGGACGCTATCTGAGTTTACAGCTGTGTGTGTAATGCTCTGACAGATCGACTGCATTCAAAGCAATCCCTTCTCCCCCTCTTTCCTCCTATCTCCTTCCCATCCATATACTGTATCCTGATTCCCCTCTTCCTCTCTCTATCTCTTTGCACCACCCTCCTCTCTTCATATCTCCTCACCCTCCCCCTCAATCTCTTAATCTACAATCTCTTTATTTTAGCTTTCGATCTCTTTATTCCCTTCCCTTCCACCCTTTCCATTGCCAATTCCCCCCCCCCCTCTCTTCCACGCCCTCACCCCCTTTCCTTTCTCTCTCCGATTGAAGAAGCTTTATTGGCATTAAAAGGGAAGAAACTCTATCTCTACATTTATATTATGTCATGTTTCATGTGGACACCAGGAAGAGTAGCTGATGCTTTTGCAGAGGCTCAGGGGGTTACTAATAAATACCAAATACCAATCTGTCTTCCACTCCCCTCTCTCTCCATCCCCTTACTTCTTTCTTCCCTCTCTTCCTCCATCTTAATGAGACGTAGTGCCAATCAGGTAAGCTGCTCTTTTCTCTCTCCCGCCAGGCAAGAGATGGAAACACTAGTTAATCCCTGCATAAACAAACATCAAACAAAAACACTTCTAATTTGGGAAGAGACAAGCAATTATCTCATATTACAGCCTTGAATCGATACGTAAACGTAACCTTAATCGTATTAATGAATAACAATGAAGGTGGTATAACAATGAAGGCTGAATTAAGAAAACATGTTTATGCAAATTCACCCTCTCTCAACAATCTCCACAGTTATTAACCGCAAACAGAGAAGCTGTATGGAAACATTCTCTACTCTACTCGTCAGTTCTTGTCCACTCATCCACTTTCTGCTCCCCCACATATCTCTCTCTTTCTACCCTCCTCTCCTCTAATTCATACATTATGGCATCTCTGCTTAAATGGTCACTACTACTTTATCTCCTTTCATTCTTTTCTCCCCCATCCTATGTTCCAATCTTTCCTATTTTGATCTGTTGTATCTGTCTGACCATAAGCCCCTCCAAACACTTTCCCTCGTCCATTCTCCCCCCTGTCGTTCTCTCCTCTCCTCTCCTCCTCCAGGAGTCACAGTGGTAGTAAACTAGTGTAGGTGAGTCTCGGGGCTAGTTCTGTCTATATGCAGATGTTGATCTTGTGCTCTTGGCGAGCCCCACAGCCTGAGCATGTATAAACTATGGGAGTTTATGGCGCATTGGACACATTATACAGCACCACCGGCATCGAAGCTTCTACTCTCCTGAGCTCTTTCTCTCAACCAATAGTCACTCGCTTTTTAACTTGCTATTCCTGTATATTTAGTTTTCGTTCCCCCCTCTTCTCCCTTCATGCCGCTGTGTATCTGCTTTCCACCATTTTCTAATGTGCTAATGCTATTAGACCATTACCCAGCCTGTGTTTTATGAATAAATGCATTCAAATGCTTTGTTGTATTTCCCTTTGGGGATTAATAAAGAAGTATCTGTACATAGTACAGGCATGGAAGCTCTCCAGTTTACAAGATTACTGCTCCATCCTTTCTTCTATGCTCTCTTACTCTCTCACTTTCTCTCTCTCCCCCTCTTCTTCTCTCTCTCAGCCCTCTCCCTGTCCCTTGCTTTTTCCTCACCTATAGCTGAAGTGTGTTTTGTTTAGGAAGGAAAGCTTCCGGCTCTGAACGGAGAGCTTGAGGAGGAGGAGGCGGAGCCTACGCTTTATGGTCACTCATATCTGGCCTGTGAAAACAGGCTAAATTTGTCACTATAAATGATTGGCTGATAGAAAGATTGACAGTGGAACTGATATGGATGTGATTGGTGGCTTGATTGATCAGACAGGGCAGATTGAAAGGGAAATGAGATGTTAGGTTTGGTGTGTATGACATTTGTTGCTTATGTACAGACTTGAGAATTTGAGAATGCCCTGGATGGAATATATATACAGTACCAGTCAAAGTGTGGACACACCGAATCATTCCAGGGTTTTTCTTTATTTTTTACAATTTTCAACATTGCAGAATAACAGAATAAAAGACATCAAAACTATGAAATAACATATATGGAATCATCTAGTAACCAAAACAGTGTTCAACAAATCAAAATGTATTTTAGATTCTTCAAAGAAGCCACCCTTTGCCTTGATGACAGCTTTGCACAATCCTGGCATTTACTCAACCAGCTTCATGAGGTAGTCACCTGGAATGCGTTTCAGTTAAAAGGTGTGCCTGTTAAAAGTTAATTTGTGGAATTTCTTTCCTTCTTAATGCGTTTGAGCCTATCAGTTGTGTTGTGACAAGGGAGGGGTGGTATACATCTGACCAGAGTACTTTCTTCCATATGTTTGTGGAGTCTTCCACATGCCTTTTGGTGAACACCAAACGTGTTTGCTTATTTTCTTTAAGCAATGGATTTTTTCTGGTTACTCTTCCGTAAAGCCCAGCTCTCTGGCTTGTATGGCTTAAAGTGGTCCTATGGACAGATACTCCAATCTCAGCTGTGGAGCTTTGCAACTCCTTCAGGGTTATCTTTGGTCTCTTTGATGCCTCTGATTAACGCCCTCCTTGCCTGGTCTGTGAGTTTTGGTGGGCGGCCTTCTCTTGGCAGGTTTGTTGTGGTACTATATTCTCCATTTTTTAATAATGGATTTAATGGTGCTCCATGGGATTTTTAAAGTTTCTGATTTTTTTATAACCCAACCCTGATCTGTACTTCTCCACAAATTTGTCTCTAACCTGTTTGGAGAGCTTCTTGGTCTTCATAGTGTCGCTTGCTTAGTGGTGTTGCAGACTCTGGGCCTTTCAGTACAGGTATATATATACTGAGATCATGTGACAGATCATGTGACACCGAGATTGCACACAGGTGGACTTTATTTAACTAATTATGCAACTTCTGGAGGTAATTGGTTGCACCAGATCTTATTTAGGGGCTTCATAGCAAAGGGGGTGAATAGATAAGCACCCACCACTTCTCAGTTTGACATTTTCTTGAATTTTTTGAGACAAGTATTTTTTTTTAAATTTCACTTCACCAATTTGGACTATTTTGTGTATGTCCATTACATGAAATTACAGGTTGTAATGCAACAAAATAGGAAAAATGTGTGAATACCTTTGGGAGTGAATACTTTTGGGAGTGAATACTTTTGCAAGGCACTGTAATAGTTTAGATGTCTTCACTATTATTCTACAATGTAGAAGATCATGTAAAACCCTTGAATGAGTAGGTGTGTCCAAACTTTTGACCGGTATTATACATTATATGAGACTATATGGAGAGGCTGTTAGTGAGGTCTTGTACTGGAATTATACAGAGACGCATAAAGCATATGTGAGCGCAGTGCAGGGGGTTTGTGTGTGTGTGTGTGTGTGTGTGTGTGTGTGCAAGGGGTAGGGAAAGAGGGAGGGGAGAGAGAGAGAGAGAGAGAGAGAGAGAGCAAGTGTTAGATCTCAGTTTGTGTGCGTTGCCCTGCATTGTTAGAAGCTGTCCACCGGCAGTGGTGCTGAAAGTGGAGTATGGAAGAAAGAGACAAGAAAGAGGACTAAACTAAAACAGGATCATTTCTAGCACTCGGAGCACACTGGATTGTCTATATATTCTTTTTGAAGTTTGGAGTCATTTGTAAGGGAACATAACCAGATATATGATTTTCAAAAGTTGGATTCAGACATCAGACTTCTCTTACCAATCATGTCTGTTTGATTCTGACTCTCTCACTCTCTCCCCCTCTCTCATTCACTCTCTCTCTCTTTCTCTCAGAGACAGAGAATTGGGAAGATTCAGGGGGAAAGAGGAGGGGTATGTGACGGAGGGAGAGATCAGGAAACAGAGGGTGAGATCACTGTTTTTTCAGCCCAGGAAGAGAGATTCAGAAGAGGTCCTCCTCTGAACTGCGTATCTTCTTGAATAAATATCTATAAACTCCTTCGCCATCAAACATAGACTGTACCTCCTGCTGCAGACCACATTGGCACCCTTTGGCCATTCTTGGCCTGCTTTGGCCCAACTTGGAGTCAGAATGGCAGGCTGTGCCAAGCGCTGTAAACAGGGACTGGTGAAGTTTGTCCTGTCCCTGCACAAACTCATCACAGGGACTCTCAAAAAAGGTATGTCACTGGCGTGTGTGTGTGTGTGTGTGTGTGTGTGTGTGTGTGTGTGTGTGTGTGTGTGTGTGTGTGTGTGTGTGTGTGTGTGTGTGTGTGTGTGTGTGTAAGCATGCATCCAAGGACAAGTTTGAGCATGGTCACATGAATATACTGTTTGTACAGTATGGGAATTTATAGGGTTTAAGTTGCTGTACCTGGTTGTGAGTGTCTGTTGTGGGGTTGTATGTACTGTATGTAAGTGCATGAGTTTGGATACAGCTGAGTACATGTGTCTGTGTGTCAGTCCGTATAGAGTTTGTATGGCTTCTCTTGGATAGCTCCATCTATCCTATAGAGCAGGGATGGGGGCCTGACCGGTGTCACACGTTTGCCCCAGGCCCAGCTAACACACCTGACTCCAATGATCAGGATCTTCAGTTTAGAATGCAATTAGTTTAATTAGCTGAGATGGGGGGGGGTCTGACACCACTCTGGCCCCCGAGGACTGGAGTTGCCCATCCCTGCTATCGATATATCTCCACTTCCCCGACTCTCTTTATCCATTTCTCTTCATTCGTGTCACTATCTTACTCTATCACTCTCTCTTTCACCCTTCTCTCCCTCGCTCGCTCCCTCTCTCCTCCCCCTATCTCTGTCAGAATGATGTTCATTCTTGTATAAACAAGAGGTGGGGGGAGTGAGTGCTAACGGAGGAGTGATAAACATGATAGAGAGCAGCGTGTGTGTGTGTGATGAATGTGTGTAATAACATGTCGGCGTGGCAACGCAAGAGCGGGGCGGGGGAACACAGTGATGCTCTCACTATAGGATGAAAAGGAAGGGGTTTATTGTTGTGATTCATTGTATTATTGTGTGCGTGTTCATGTTATTGTGATTCATTATCTCATTCCTCTATTGTTGAAGGAAAGCAGGGCAAGAGGAAGAACAAAGAGTTCAATCTCAAATACAGTACTGTACAGTACATTATGAGCCTGGAGGACATACAGCACAAGCATACCTACACACACACACACATACACACCAACCTGGACTCAGAGGTATGATATTTTACAAATGCCAATTTGTTGTGGCTAACGTTAGCTAGGTGGCTAATGTTAGCTAGGTTAGGGGTTAAGGTTAGTGTTAGGGGAAGGGTTAGCTAACATACTAAGAAGTTGTAAGTAGTAACAAAGTTGCTAAAATGCTAATGTTGTCCGTGATGTCCGTTCAAGCAAAAAAACCTCGGGGTTGCTAGATGTTCGCCTACCCAACCACCTTATATACCAAATGTGACATATCGTACGAGTTTGCGTGTCCCGGATTTACATTCGCTATGTTACGTCTAGTCTATGAGACCCGGCTGTGCGCACACACGCACAGGCATACTGCAATTTACTTTGTGTTTGGAGGGTGCAACAAACTCGACAGCACACACTAGTGGTAAAGCTGGCTCTGTACTCTGAGAGAGCGGGTAAAACTGGCCTCCAGGTCACACTGAGATTATGTCATTAGGGGCCCTGCAGAGGTTATGTTGTGTAACAAATGGCTCCTTAAAAGCTGAAAGCACACACGCACGGCATGCACAACCGCGCACACTCACACACAGTGATAGGAAAAGAAGGAGACCAGGGTCTGCATAACGTCACACACACACACTATCTCACTGGGCTGTCTCGGCACAATCTCAGTGCTCCACAGGGAACAAGAGCTATATCTGTATCTATGAACATTGGATTACACAATGGTCATAAAGGCAATGGGTGAGACAAAACACCACACATTTTGTCTTTGGTAGGTATATTGATTTTTCTTTTGTGCACATTGCTTATCAATTGCTTCTAATTTCAGTTCAAACAGAGGACAAAAAGCACTAAGTCCATTGTATAATCATTAGTACAGACAGTTGCAAACCGTTGCAATTTGCAAATAAAAGTTTATATTGGACAAATTCATGTAGGTCCTTCCCCGTTTGTTCAGTTTGCTTTAAGAAACGTTTGAAAAATAATCGCCTTAATGAATAAGGCCCCAGGTCTGTCTGGGCTTTGGCTCACTGAGCAGTCACTGACAGAGTAACACTGACCTCTGCTGGTAGCTGTGTAGCTCTGCTATATGTCACTTCCTTTCATGACAACTAGAGGTCCTGCTTCTCTCATTGGTTTACTATTGTGATGAGGTGCAGACTGCATGCTCATCATTGCTTACAATCATTGTCTCAAAAGACAAGTTAACAATTAAAAGATATGTAGATCACATAAATGCACTCCTTCACACACTAATAGCCTACTGTAAGTCAATTTAAAATCCAAGATGACGTAGCAGTCAGGCATCTTTGTCTTCGTCGTGTCCTGTGTATATATCTATCTTTTTATATGTCTTTTTCGCATATATTTTTCTTAACCCCAACTTCAACATACTCTCCTGCAACCTGCCTCACCCAATGTGGAATGGATCTGCTATTTTCTTTATTTTAGAACCTGAACCCCCAAAAGTAGCTAGCCAGCTAACTAGCTAGTAGTCAGCTAGTCACTGCTAGTGGTCATCAGCTAACCTTTAGCCCGGACAACTCCTGCCAGTCTGCACAGCGCGATTCAACCCAGAGCTTATCGGACTTCTTTTTCTCCATATCTTCGGATTCCTACCGCAAGCCCTGAACCTCTTCACCTGTATCATTGCAGCTAGCAAGCTGCTATCCGATTGGCTTCTCCTGGCTAACGTCTCTGTCCCGAAGCAAACACCAATTAGCCTGGAGCTAGCCTATGCTAGGCCCATCTCCCGGCTAGCTGAAGAGGTCCATCAACCACTCCTTGGGCTACAATACCTATTTTGCCAATTGGCCTGGACCCCTTTTATTTCTGATACGGAGCCCCACCGATCCATCACGACTGGACTACCGACGTAATCCGCCCGAGTTTTTTTTCAAGAGGCTCCTCCGTCGTGACGTCCCCTGAATGCCCATCTGCTAGTCTGATAGCTACGACCCGCTAGCTGTCTAGAGCGTACCGGACTGTTAGCTGAAGAGGTACATCAGCCAATTTCTTGGGCTACTATAGCTATTTTGCCAATTGGCCTGGATCTTTTTACTACACGGACCCCTGCTGATCCATCACGACTAGTCTGCCGACGTAACCGCACGAGGGGACTACAACAGACTTCTTCCGTTGCGACGTCCCTCTAGTGATTATTAGTGATTATTGTCTTATTTCACTGTAGAGCCTACAGCCCTGCTCAATATGCCTCAGCTAACCCTCTTGTTCCACCTCCCACACATGCGGTGACCAGACCTGGTTTAATTGATACCTCTCTCATCATCACTCAATGCCTAGGTTTACCTCCACTGTATTCACATCCTACCATATCTTTGTCTGTACATTATTCATTGAATCTATTCCACCATGCCCAGAAACCTGCAACTTTTGCTCTCTGTTCCGAACGTACTAGAAGACCAGTTCTCATAGCCTTTAGGCTCCGTTCCCATTCCCAGGTACTCTCATTTGTTGACTTCTGTAACCATAAAGCCTTGGTATCATGCATGTTAACATTAGAAGCCTCCTCCCTAAGTTTGTTTTATTCACTGCTTTAGCACGCTCTGCCAACCCGGATGTCCTAGCCGTGTCTGAATCCTGGCTTAGGAAGGCCACCAAAACCCCTGAAATTTCCAACCCTAACTATAACATTTTCCGACAAGATAGAACTGCCAAAGGGGGCGGAGTTAGACTGCAGAGTTCTGTATTGCTATCCAGGTCTGTGCCCAAACAATTTGAGCTTCTACTTTTAAAAATCCACCTGTCCAGAAACAAGTCTCTCAACGTTGCCACTTGCTATTGACCATCTTCTGCCCCCAGCTGTGCCCTGGACACCATATGTGAATTGATTGCCCCCCATCTTTCTTCAGAGCTCGTGCTGTTAGGTGACCTAAACTGGGACATGCTTAACACCCCAGCCTACAATCTAAGCTTGATGCCCTCAATCTCACACAAATTATCAATGAACCTACCAGGTACAACCCCAAATCCATAAACACAGGCACCCTCATAGATATCATCCTATCCAAACCTGCCCTCAAAATACACCTCTTCTGTCTTCAATCAGGATCTCAGCGATCACTGCCTCATTGCTTGCGTCCGTAATGGGTCTGCGATCAAACGACCACCCCTCATCACTGTTAAACGCTCCCTAAAACACTTCAGAGAGCAGGCCTTTCTAATCGACCTGGCCCGGGTATCCTGGAAGGACATTGACCTCATTCCGTCAGTAAAGGATGCCTGGTTATTCTTTAAAAGTGCTTTCCTCACAATCTTAAATAAGCATGCCACATTCAAAAAAATGTAGAACCAGGAACAGATATAGCCCATGGTTCACTCCAGACCTGACTGCCCTTAACCAGCACAAAAACATCCTGTGGCGTTCTGCATTAGCATCGAATAGCCCTCCACGATATGCAACTTTTCAGGGAAGTTAGGAATCAGTATACACAGGCAGTTAGGAAAGCAAAGGCTAGCTTTTTCAAACAGAAATTTGCATCCTGCAGTGCAAACTCCAAAAAGTTCTGGGACACTGTAAAGTCCATGAAGAATAAAAGCACCTCCTCCCAGCTGCCCACTGCACTGAGGCTAGGAAACACTGTCACCACCGATAAATCCACTATAATTGAGAATTTCAATAAGCATTTTTCTACGGCTGGCCATACTTTCCACATTGCCACCCCTACCCTGGTCAACAGCCCTGCACCCCCCACAGCAACTTGCACAAGCTTCCCACATTTCTCCTTCAACCAAATCCAGATAGCTGATGTTCTGAGAGAGCTGCAAAATCTGGACCCCGACAAACGATATCTTAACCTCCGTCGATTAAAGACAATACTGTGCAGCATAGACCTGGCCGAGGCTTTCGACTCTGTCAATCATCACATTCTTATTTGAAGACTCAACAACTTTGATTTCTCAAATGACTGCCTCGCCTGGTTCACTAACTACTTCTCAGACAGAGTTCAGTGTGTCAAATTGGAGGGCCTTTGTCCGGACCTCTGGCAGTCTCTATGGGGGTACCACAGGGTTCAATTCTCGGGCCGACTCTTTTCTCTGTATACATCAATGATGTTGGTTGCTCTTGCTGCTGGTGATTCTCTGATCCACCTCTACGCAGACGATACCATTCTGTATACTTCTGGCCCTTTGGACACTGTGTTATCTAACCTCCAGACTAGCTTCAATGCCATACAACTCTCCTTCCGTGGCCTACAACTGCTCTTAATTGCAAGTCAAACTAAATGCATGCTCTTCAACCGATCGCTACCAGCACCTGCCCGCCCGTCCAACATCACTACTCTGGACAATTCTGACTTAGAATATGTGGACATCTACAGATACCTAGGTGTCTGGTTAGACTGTAAACTCTCCTTCCAGACTCACATTAAGCATTTCCAATCCAAAATTAAATCTAGAATCGGCTTCCTATATTGCAACAAAGCGTCCTTCACTCTTGCTGCCAAACATACCCTCGTAGAACTGACCATATTGTTGGAGACATTTTGTTGGAAAAGAAAATGTGCTGAATTGTGTATATAATTTAGAAAATAAATATGTTGATGTTGATAGAAACCCCATTTTGTTTTGGTTATGATGACACCTTCTGGACATTTAGGGTTTCATCATTTAGAACAGCATTTAATGGCAACGTAACGCCAATCAGAGGGTGGGAAGATGGCAGAAACTAATGTTCTGTTTGAAACTGATGGCGAGTCAGCTGAAGATGAGAGCACAGAGGGAGAATGAGTGGACTACAGCCGCTAAAAAGAAAGGAAACAAAAGAAGCCAAGTTGTGTTTTTAGTCGGAGTGAGGATTTAGATCAGTGTTACCTGGGAGATCCAGATGAAGTCTCTCCCTTCTTATGTAAAGCTAGGCTTAATGAGATACCCTGTAAGAGCTTGGTGCACAAGCCCCTGCAGTTTTATAAATGCAAAATATTTGGACATGTGTCACATCTATGCAAGTGGGAAGAATATCGTAGGCCAGCTGAGGTTACAGTGCCTTCGGAAAGGATTCAGAACCCTTGCAAATAAAACATTTTTTTACTGTACAGCCTTCAATGAAATGTACAAAAAAAACGTTTCCTCAGCAATCTGATACCCCATAATGACAAATTTTTTGCAAATATAATAAAATCAAAAAACAGATACTATTCAGACAATTTGCTATGGAACTCGAAATTGAGCTCCAGTGCATCCTGTTTCCATTGATCATCCTTGAGATGTTTCCAAAAATTCATCGGAGTCACACCTGTGGTAAATTCAATTGATTGGACATGATTTGGAATGGCACACACTCCTGTCTATCTATATAAGGTCCTACAGTTGACAGTGCACGTCAGAGCAAAAACCAACGTGAGGTCGAAGGAATTGTCCGTAGAGCTCTGAGACAGGATTATGTTGAGGCACAGATCTGGCCTTTATGGTAGAGTGGCCAGACGGAAGCCACTCCTCAGTAAAAGGCACATAACATCCTGCTTGGAGTTTGCCAAAAGGCACCTAAAGGACTCTCAGACTATGAGAAACAAGATTCTCTGGTCTGATGAAACCAAGTTTGACCTCTTTGACCTGAATGCCAAGCATCACGTCTGGAGGAAACCTGGCACCATTCCTACGGTGAAGCATGGTGGTGGCAGCATCATGCTGTGGGGATGTTTTTAAGCGACAGGGACTGGGAGACTAGACAGAATCAGGATCGAGGGAAAAATGAGCGGAGCAAAGTAATGGTTGGGAGCTGCACAGTTGAATGGCTTTGCTAACATGTCCCATATGTTAAGGAATAAGGTGATAGAATACCCCCCCCCCCATACGTACACACTCAAACAAGGTGCATGGCAGGTGGACCCCTGAGGTAGGGTAATGGTGTGTGTAAAATATTCATATGGCATATGGAAAAGAAAATATTTAATCCCAGTCTGTATGCATGGTGGCTCTCTGTCTATTTTGATTCCAGGACTAGGCTGTGACATTCAGGGGAACTATGTGACAGTACCTCCAAACTCAACAGAAGCGTGGAGAACTCTGTGTCTTACTCTGGTCATCAGTACCAGAGACACAGTATTCCATAGAGGAATACCAAAGAAGAAGAGTTTTTATGTGTTGGGTTGTTTACTCTGTCTATTTCAGGAAGTAACAAAGAGATCAACAAAACCAACACCAGCTGGCTAGCACTGCTTTATCCTTCCACTTCAGTATGTTACAAGCTCAGTGTTGTGGCTGGTGCTGCATTGCTGCCTGAATGTTGCTGCCTGAATGTTGCTGCCTGAATGTTGCTGCCTGAATGTTGCTGCCCTGCCCGACACGTCTGATCAGACACACTGTTTTGTATTCCTTGCCACCCTCCTGTGCATTCCATGGAGATGGAGAGAGAGAGAGAGAGAAGTGAGAGAAAAAGTGTGTGTGCTTCTCCTCTATGTGAGGGTGGATCTAAAGTGCTGTCATATCACTTTCACGGAGCCAGAGAGACAGGGGGCAGAGGGAATGGGAAGGAACGACAGGGGGGATGACTCTTGCATATCCCAAAAATGTCACTTATCATTACCTTCCTGTTTCTATCTTCACCTCCTTCCTCCCCTCCCAGCTCCTCTTCCCCCTCCCCCTCTCTATATCTCATAATTTTAATAAATGCTTTCATTTTTGGCTTGGAGCAATAATAACATATATATCAACAGAAACAGTTATAGATGTCAAATATTACACAAAAGTAAACAATAGCAACAAAGGAGATGTTCAATCTACCAGGGCTCATGTGTATGACGTGGTGGGAGATATTGTCTCTCTTATATTGTGACATGCCAGGACATGATCTGCAGCAAGATCTACTGTTCTCAACGTTTTCTGCGAACCAAAAGCAGGTTGTCACGAATATTACCGAAGGTGACTCCCTTCTTGTTCGGGTGGCGTTCGGCGGTCGTCGTCGCGGTCTACTAGCTATCACCGATCCGTTGTTCTGTGTTCCTTTGATTTTGTCTGATTGGTATCACCTGTTTCTTGTTTGGTTGTTAGGGTAAGGTTATATATAGTTTGTTCAGCCCGCTTCTGTTTAGTGCGGGCTTGTTCGCCTGTTTTATGTTTGAGTGTATTTTGTTTGTATTTTGGGTTTTGCGCTGTCCGTTAATATTTCTGATCATTTTGTTTTCCTACTTTTGTTCATGTTATTTTCCGAGACATTAAAGCGTGTTTTTCCCCACATCTTTTGCTCTCTGCGCCTGACTCCACACCTCCTCACTCATTTGCCGTAACACAGGTTTTCTCCTCAACAAGGCAGTTCAAGATATCCTACAATTCTTTATTTCAATTTTACACACGCAGCCACATTAGAACACTGGCCTGAAATACCTCAGTCGGTTTTGTCAGCCATAGAGTAGGAAGTGCTGCTCATTCTCTCCTTCACCCGACCCACGGTGCCTACATAGTCTTTCTTCTCTGACCTTCCACGTTTCTCCCTCCTCTTGCTCTCCCTCAATGTCCTTTAATGCTCTGGTCCTTTGTCAACCTTGCTGTTCTTGTTTGTATCATCCTCGAGACCTCGACACATTTTACGATGAGGAAGAGGAACAGCCATTTTTGGAATGATTCCACGGTGTGGAAACACTGAATATGTAAAAGGCCCCACCACACTAACCTAATGGCTCTCCACTTAACGTGCCTAGAGTGGCTTAGCGTTTCACTGTGCTAAACCGCTTTCATACTGAATTTAATTGTCCTTTATTTCTCCCCAAGTACGAATACAAACACGGATACAACGCTTTCAACATTTTCATGTACACACTTAGCACATATTTTTCTGTCTAAAACTTTAAAGGGTTCTTTGGCTGTGCTCGTAGGAGAACCGATTGAAGAACCCTTTTTGGTTTCAGGTTAAAAAAAAAACTTTGGGGTTCCATGTAGAACCCTATCCACGGAGGGTTTTACCTGGAACCAAAAAGGGTTCTCATATGGGGACAGCCAAAGAACACTTTTGGAACCCTTTTTTCTAAGAGTGTACACCGAATAGCAGGGGAAGAAGATCGTTTGAATGTGTCTGGCTGTCTATTCTGTCTATTTCAGGAAGCAACAAAGAGATCAACAAAACCAACACCAGCTGGCTAGCACTGCTTTATCTTTCCACTTCAGTATGTTACAAGCTCAGTGTTGTGGCCCTGTTGTTGTGTGCTAGAGTAGCTGGTGCTGCATGGCCGCCTGAATGTTGCTGCCCTCCCTGACATGTCTGATCAGACACACACTTTGTTTTGTATTCCTTGCAAACCTCCTGTGCATTCCAGGGAGATGGAGAGAGAAAGAGTGTGTGCCTCTCTTCTATGTGAGGGTGGATCTAAAGTGCTGTCATATCACTTTCACTGAGCGGGAGAGACAGGGGGGCAGAGGGAATGGGTAGGAACGACGGGGGGGGGGGGGGTGGATGACTCGTGCATGTCCCGTAAACGTCACTTATCATTCATTACCTTCCTGTTTCTATCTTCACCTCCTTCCTCCACTCCCAGCTCCTCTGCCTCTTCCTCCATTCCTCCCCGCTCTCGCTCTCGCTCTCCTGTTCTGATTGATTACCATTGCTGAGGGAGCAGTATGTTTAATGAGAGTGCTGCCCTAACGACTGTTATTGGCATTTATGCTTGGCCTTAGAGAAGTCCTCGCTGCTGTAAATAGTTTTCTTTAGTAAAGTCATGCCGGGAATTTCAATAAGCTCTAGTCGATACACAGGGCTCCATACCGTAGCAGTCCTGCCAGTACAGGACAGGAAGTCTAATAGGGATCACAGAGATGTGTATGCTATGACGCTAATGGTCCTTTGTGATTTCAGGACATTTTGTGTGGTTTCACTTCCTCATTTCTGTCGCTCATTTGGTAGGGCATGCATGGCGCTTGCAACGCCAGGATAGTGTGTGTGATTCCCGGGAACACCTGTACATAAATGTATACAGGTATCACTGAGTCGCTTTAAATCAGAGGCGGATGCGAAATGAAATCTATTTGGATTATATTAGTACAATGCCAAAGTAGTGGCATGTGTGTGTGGGTACTAGTGATCCCATGGGGTCTCCTGTAAATCAGAATGCCAGTGTTCTAATGTGGTTGCGTGTGTGTGAAAGCACTCCTGGTCTAATATCCATTTCTGTGTTTGAGAGCACTCCCTGGTGGTCCCATGTGGTGTGTGTGTGTGTGTGTGTGTGTGTGTGTGTGTGTGTGTGATAACACAGGAGGTTTATTGTGGTCCCAGGCAGTCCCTTGTGTATCAGGTCAGTGGTGACAGAACGATGAGCACCACACCAGACATGTATGGCTCAGTGTATCTGTACATGTATCAGCACTCTGCACACACACGATAGCACATACCCACTTGAAATACGAGTACACAGACACTAGGCACATGTATACGCACACTGCATACGCACAGACACAATAAACACACACACACACACACACACACACACACACACGCGCCAAGCCAGTCATGTGTGAGATAATCCCAAAACCACTCACAACATTCCACTCTGCGGAATAGCAAGAGGGGCTGAGAAGAGCCCCCTCCCCTTTCTCACTTCATATCTCTTTCTCTCTCTTCGTTTCTCACTCAGCTGCTTCTTGCATTACCTAGAGTAAAATTCTCAAATGATCTTTTCATCAAACTGAATATATATCATTCTTTCCTCCATTCCTTCTGCACCCCTCTTCCCTCTCTCCTCGAGGGTTTCTTCTCTTTCTCTCCTCAAGGGTTTCTTCTCTCTCTCTCCTCGAGGGTTTCTTCTCCCTCTCTCCTCGAGGGTTTCTTCTCTCTCCTCGAGGGGTTTCTTCTCCCTCTCTCCTCGAGGGTTTCTTCTCCCTCTCTCCTCGAGGGTTTCTTCGAGGGTTTCTTCTCTCTCTCCTCGAGGGTTTCTTCTCCCTCTCTCCTCGAGGGTTTCTTCTCCCTCTCCTCGAGGGTTTCTTCTCTCTCTCCTCGAGGGTTTCTTCTCCCTCTCCTCGAGGGTTTCTTCTCTTCGAGGGTTTCCCTCTCTCCTCGGGTTTCTTCTCCCTCTCTCCTCGAGGGTTTCTTCTCCCTCTCTCCTCGAGGGTTTCTTCTCCCTCTCTCCTCGAGGGTTTCTTCTCCCTCTCTCCTCGGGGGTTTCTTCTCCCTCTCTCCTCGAGGGGGGTTTCTTCTCCTTCTCTCCTCGAGGGTTTCTTCTCTCTCCTCGGGGTTTCTTCTCCCTCTCTCCTCGAGGGTTTCTTCTCCCTCTCTCCTCGGGGGTTTCTTCTCCCTCTCTCCTCGGGGGTTTCTTCTCCCTCTCTCCTCGGGGTTTCTTCTCCTCTCTCCTCGAGGTTTCTTCTTCTCTCCTCCTCTCTCCTCGAGGGTTTCTTCTCCCCCTCTCCTCGAGGGTTGCTTCTCCCCTCTCCTCGAGGGTTGCTTCTCCTCGAGGGTTTCTCTCTCCTCGGGGGTTGCTTCTCCTCGAGGGTTTCTTCTCCCTCTCTCCTCGAGGGTTTCTTCTCCCTCTCTCCTCGAGGGTTTCTTCTCTCTCTCTCCTCGAGGGTTTCTTCTCCCTCTCTCCTCGAGGGTTTCTTCTCCCTCTCTCCTCGAGGGTTTCTTCTCCCTCTCTCCTCGGGGGTTTCTTCTCCCTCTCTCCTCGAGGGTTTCTTCTCTCTCTCTCTCCTCGAGGGTTTCTTCTCCCTCTCTCCTCGAGGGTTTCTTCTCCCTCTCTCCTCGGGTTTCTTCTCCCTCTCTCTCGGGGAGGGTTTCTTCTCCCTCTCTCCTCGGGGTTTCTTCTCCCTCTCTCCTCGGGGTTTCTTCTTCTCCTCGGGGGTTTCTTCTCTCTCCTCGGGGGTTTCTTCTCCCTCTCTCCTCGGGGGTTTCTTCTCCCTCTCTCCTCGGGGGTTTCTTCTCCCTCTCTCCCCGGGGTTTCTCTCCCTCCTCGGGGGTTTCTTCTCCCTCTCTCCTCGAGGGTTTCTTCCCTTTCTCTCTCCTCGAGGGTTTCTTCCCTCTCTCTCTCCTCCCTCTCTCTGGGGCTTTCAGCTTTCCCCTGTGAGGTAGAGGGAGATTGTGTCTGGCTTCTTGTTCTTCTGCAAGCAACAGTGTGTTCATCATCTCCCCACGAGACAGACAAAGAGAGGAAGAGACGGAGAGGGAAAAAGAGGGGGAGTATCAGGCGTATGGGGAGAGTGTGAAAGGAATGGATAGAATGACAGGAAGCCAGTGACAGAGAGAGAGAGAGAGTAAGAGAGAGATTGAGAGGGATAGTGTGTGAGAGAAAGAAAGAGAGAGCGAGAAAGAGAGAGCGACAGATGGCTATAAACCCAGGGGTGTCAGTGTTGCCATACAGACAAAGGTAGCTCCGTAGTGCATTTGCTCTCTCTCTCATTCACACACACACTTACACACACAGGCATTACAACTGCGTAGGTGTCAGACGGAAGAGGAATGACACTGGCTTGCACACAGAGTAGCCTCATGTTCATATCTTAACGGAATCAGTTGTACCACACTCACACACTCAATCAATCGCACACACAAACCCCGTGTGCGGCCGTAAACATGGGTCTCGTCATGGGGACCTTTTCCATGCAATCCAATAAGCAGGATCGGACCTATCGGAAAGGTAAGACCACCGTTGTTTATTCTCAGAGTTGTAAGCTGATCCAGTTCACTGTGGGTGTGAGAGACTTGGTCGTAGGTGTAGGTACTCCACTTACGTGAGTGTGTGTGGGCTACATTATGCAAGTGAGTTTGCCTGCATATGTACTGGTATCCGTTAGTGTCTGTATCCATTTGTGATGGGTTGTTGATGTGTATGGCATTACATGTACATAGTGCAAGTGAATATGCAAATAAACATTGGATACCGGAGGAGAGCAAAGTTACAGTGAGGAAAACCAACTTAGTTCTCAAGTGCTAGCACGTGTGTGTGTGTGTGTGTGTGTACACAGCACTCTGCTAAGGTAAATAGAGGTTAACAATGTCTATAAAAGGTGATGGTATTCACTAGCCTCAACGTCTCTCCTTCTGTTCATTGAAGCAGCACCTGTGTACTGTCTGACAAGGACAGGAAACGGTGTTTGTGCGAGCACATGCGTGTCTGTCTGTCTGTCTGTCTGTCTGTCTGTCTGCGTGTCTGTCTGTCTCTGTCTGTCTGTGCGTATTTGTCTGTCTGTCTGTGCGTATTTGTCTGTCTGTCTGTGCGTATTTGTCTGTCTGTCTGTGCGTATTTGTCTGTCTGTCTGTGCGTATTTGTCTGTCTGTGCGTATTTGTCTGTCTGTCTCTGTGCGTATTAGTCTGTCTGTCTGTCTCTGTGCGTATTAATCTGTCTGTCTGTGCGTATTTGTATGTCTGTCTGTCTCTGTGCGTATTAGTCTGTCTGTCTGCATATTAATCTGTCTGTCTGTCTCTGTGCGTATTAATCTGTCTGTCTGTCTCTGTGCGTATTAATCTGTCTGTCTGTCTCTGTGTGTATTAATCTGTCTGTCTGTCTCTGTGCGTATTAATCTGTCTGTCTGTCTCTGTGCGTATTAATCTGTCTGTCTGTCTGTGCGTATTTGTCTGTCTGTCTGTCTGTCTCTGTGCATATTTGTCTGTCTGTGCGTATTTGTCTGTCTGTCTGTCTCTGTGCGTATTTGTCTGTCTGTCTCTGTGCGTATTTGTCTGTCTGTGCGTATTTGTCTGTCTGTGCGTATTTGTCTGTCTGTCTCTGTGCGTATTTGTCTGTCTGTCTCTGTGCATATTTGTCTGTCTGTGCGTATTTGTCTGTCTGTCTGTCTGTGCGTATTTGTCTCTGTGCGTATTTGTCTGTCTGTGCGTATTTGTCTGTCTGTCTCTGTGCGTATTTGTCTGTCTGTCTGTCTGTCTGTCTCTGTGCGTATTTGTCTGTCTGTCTGTCTGTCTGTGCGTATTTGTCTGTCTGTCTGTCTGTCTCTGTGCGTATTTGTCTGTCTGTCTCTGTGCGTATTTGTCTGTCTGTCTCTGTGCGTATTTGTCTGTCTGTCTCTGTGCGTATTTGTCTGTCTGTCTGTCTCTGTGCGTATTTGTCTGTCTGTCTGTCTCTGTGCGTATTTGTCTGTCTGTCTGTCTCTGTGCGTATTTGTCTGTCTGTGCGTATTTGTCTGTCTGTCTGTTTGTCTGTCTGTCTGTCTGTTGTCTGTCTGTATTTGTCTCTGTGCGTATTTGTCTGTCTCTGTGCGTATTTGTCTGTCTGTCTGTGTGTGTCTGTCTGTCTCTGTGCGTATTTGTCTGTCTGTCTCTGTGCGTATTTGTCTGTCTGTCTCTGTGCGTATTTGTCTGTCTGTCTGTCTCTGTGCGTATTTGTCTGTCTGTCTCTGTGCGTATTTGTCTGTCTGTCTCTGTGCGTATTTGTCTGTCTGTCTCTGTGCGTATTTGTCTGTCTGTCTGTCCTGTGCGTATTTGTCTGTCTGTGCGTATTTGTCTGTCTGTCTCTGTGCGTATTTGTCTGTCTGTGCGTGTCTGTCTGTCTCTGTGCGTATTTGTCTGTCTGTCTGTCTCTGTGCGTATTTGTCTGTCTGTCTCTGTGCGTATTTGTCTGTCTGTGCGTATTTGTCTGTCTGTCTGTCTGTCTGTCTGTGCGTGTTTGTCTGTCTGTCTGTCTGTCTGTCTGTCTCTGTGCGTATGTTGTCTGTCTCTGTGCGTATGTTGTCTGTCTCTGTGCGTATTTGTCTGTCTGTCTGTCTGTGCGTATTTGTCTGTCTTTAGGTTCTGTGGGCACCTTGTCTGTCCGTATTTGTCTGTCTGTGGGGATTTGTCTGTTGTCGGACAAGTCTGAATCTGTGCGTATTTGTCTGTCTGTCTGTCTCTGTGCGAGGATTTGTCTGTAATCGGTCAGCCATTGCCTGTGGTGTGTCTACTGATGTCCAGACTGACTCTGTCACACACCATTTGGTCCCAGAACTCTGTGCATAGAACTGTCTGTCTCTGAGCTATAAAATACTAGAGTCAACAGGAACTAGTTCTACAAGGGCATTATCCATTACAATAAAGACACTGTCCATGATCTATTCCTCTCTTTAATCAACACAGCTGAAACGGTACAGTTTCTACAGAGATGGACTAGCAGTACAGAGCTACAAGCTCCTGAGAAACAGAACATGTCATAACATGCTTACAGAACCTCCGCTTCAACTTCCAAAACGTTGCGTCAGAGTGGGATTCCCAAAAGGCAGGAGAGATAGAGGTGAACAGAGGTTTGTAATGAGAGGGGGATAGAAAGAGAGGTAGAGTAGGAGGAGGTGACAGAGTATAGGTAAAAGGGGGAAGAAGAGTGATTAAGATGGAGAGGTAAAGAAAGGAGAGGTTAACAGAGGTAGATGGAGAAAGACTGGTCTGTTAACCAGTGGACCCAGAACTAAAGAGCATAGAACTCCCAGACGTAGAGCTATAAAATACTAGAGCAACAGGAACTAGTTCTACAAGGGCATTATCCATTACAATAAAGACACTGTCCATGATCTATTCCTCTCTTTAATCAACACAGCTGAAAGACAGACAGAGATGGACTGGAGAAGAGCTACAAGCTCCTGAGAAACAGAACATGTCATAACATACAGGGTAGACGGACAGAGAGGTGGAGAAAGAGAGGAGGTTAACATGGGTAGACGGACAGAGAGGTGGAGAAGGAGAGGAGGTTAACATGGGTAGACGGACAGAGAGGTGGAGAAAGAGAGGAGGTTAACATGGATAGACGGACAGAGAGGTGGAGAAAGAGAGGTTAACAGAGGTAGATGGAGAAAGAGGTGGTTAACATGGGTAGATAGTGGTGGAGAAAGAGGGGAGGTTAACATGGGTAGACGGACAGAGAGGTGGAGAAGGAGAGGAGGTTAACATGGGTAGACGGACAGAGAGGTGGAGAGAGTAGAGTAGGAGGTTAACATGGGAAGAGGACATGGAGAGGTGGAGAAGGAGAGGAGGTTAACATGGGTAGACGGACAGAGAGGTGGAGAAAGAGAGGAGGTTAACATGGGTAGACGGACAGAGAGGTGGAGAAAGAGAGGTTAACATGGGTAGACGGACAGAGAGGTGGAGAAAGAGAGGAGGTTAACATGGGTAGATGGACAGAGAGGTGGAGAAAGAGAGGAGGTTAACATGGGTAGACGGACAGAGAGGTGGAGAAAGAGAGGAGGTTAACATGGGTAGACGGACAGAGAGGTGGAGAAAGAGGAGGTTAACATGGGTAGACGGACAGAGAGGTGGAGAAAGAGAGGTTAACATGGGTAGACGGACAGAGAGGTGGAGAAAGAGAGGAGGTTAACATGGGTAGATAGAGGTGGAGAAAGAGAGGAGGTTAACATGGGTAGCTAGAGGAGGTTAACATGGGTAGACGGACAGAGAGGTGGAGAAAGAGAGGAGGTTAACATGGGTAGACGGACAGAGAGGTGGAGAAAGAGGAGGTTAACATGGGTAGACGGACAGAGAGGTGGAGAAAGAGAGGAGGTTAACATGGGTAGACGGACAGAGAGGTGGAGAAAGAGAGATGTCAATCCAATTGAGCATTTGTAGGATGAGACGGAACAAACTATTCAGAGTAGAGATCCACTACCAGCCAACTTGACACAACTGTGGGAGGAATTGGAGTCAACATGGGTCAATACTGTGAAATTGTGTAAATGTAAGAGCTGTTTGAAAAGACTGCCTGAAGTTTAAGCCTGTTTTGGTGGGATGGAGTTTTGGCCTGCAATAGACCAATAAGAAAGAGAGTTCGAAACCTCTCTGCCAATAATTTAGATCTAATTTAATCTAGATTTCAGTTTTCCCCTCCCCATTAAGACGACTTCCAGGCAGTCGTAGCAAAATTCTATCTTGAGAAATTGCTCTTTGCTAAGAAGCAATGTCTTTGGTGTGTGTGTGTGTGGGGGGGGGTTGTTGTTGAAAGTGATCATGAGATAAAAATGGCTGCATTGGGGGGGGTTGTTGTTGAAAGTGATCATGAGATAAAAATGGCTGCATTGAACCTTTGAGAGTAGAGAGAGGTGGAGAAAGAGGAGATTAGCAAAGGTCAGGCTGAGAGATGAAGAGACATTATTCAGTACAGCAGGAGATCATAGCTCTGCCGTTGCTTCTGTGGAGCATCCGGGAACGATGATCCTTTATCTTCTGTCACCTCACAACACACTACTTCCAATAAGAATGATTTCCCCAGAGAAGATAATAACAAAAATCCATAACATCAGCTAGGTTTCCATCCAGTTGGTGACAGATTTCCATGCGAATATTCAAAAATAGCGGAGTGGGCACACTATATTTCTTGTGGGAAAACCATCAGTAGAGTTGAAAATACGATGGAAACCCATTTAAATGAACTTGAATTTTTTATTCGACACATGGGAATTGAACCACAGAAGGTATTGTTTTGTGTTCGCTCCATCGTCACGCACAGCCTTTCATCTGCAAGTCAACTTGATGGAAACACATCTCTGGTGGAAAAAAATGGGTATATTATATTTATGCGGCTTATAGAATATTCACATGAACATTTTCCCCCCAATTGGATGGAAACCGAGCTGTAAAGAAAATATTCCACCCGTCCACCCCTCTCTTACTCTATCAAAAATGTCCTCATCCCCCTTCTCTCTTTCTCTCACCCCATCTTACTCTGTATTCAATCTCCCTCTCTCTCTCTCCGCCCCTTCTCTCTGCCTCGCTCTGTCTTTGAGGTCTGATAGGGATATTCACGCTGCGTGCTCCCCTAAAGCTGATCTCAGCCTTTGAAGCGTTTGGGCTAATCAGGTAGAGTGAATGTGGGTCTATCTAGGGTAGAGTTTGTGGGTGTGTCTTTGGGTTAATATCCCCCCTCAGACACGGACTGAAGAGGCGACAGCAGCAGCATTAGAGGAGCAGCACATCTCCTCTCTGCTTCTAGAGCTTAATCAGTTACACCCTCACCAACCCCCCCCCCCCCCCCCACACACACACACACACATCAAAAGACACCCACCAAAACGAGCAATTAGAACTTCCAAATAGCTTTACTAGACACATGGCTCTATCCAGGGGTGATCATCCATTGCCCACAGCACTGTGCCTGTGTGTGTCTTTGTGTGTGTGTATGTGTATTTGCCGGTGCCTGTGCTTAATTAAGTTTTTAGTATTTAATTAGCTTGATGTGCGATTGTTTGAGTGGTTGCCAAGTTTAAATTCACTCTCTTCCACAATATTTGCCACGGTTGACGTTTTCAGTTTCCTGTCCTTTCCTATCCAATCCCAGAGGAGGCTGAGTGCCCAGAGTCTGACATAGAGCCAGGCTTGTTCAATGATGTAAGAAGCACCTGATTAAAGCTGGTGTGCTGAAACGTGTTGGGGTTTAATGATAAAGAAACACTTTCCATTAAAATGTCATTATAGATATCACTTGTGGTGTTCCACAAGGTTTGATTTTGGGTCCGGTACGGTTGAGTTTATATATGTTACCCCTTGGGCCGTTATCGGAAAGCACTGCATTGATTTTTGACTGCTACGTCGACGATACACACCTTCCCATTTCTGTGTCACCAGAGGATTTTATCTCCATGGATAAATTATTAGACTGTATTAGTCATTTATATACTTGGACGGCTCACAACTTCCTCCAGATAAATCAAGACAAGACCGAAGTAATTATTATTGGAGCCAAAGCACAGAGAGAGAATCTGGCCGCACATTTTAATTCACGGTAAATAAAGATAAAACACCAGGTAAAAAAAACCTAGGTGTCATTTTAGATTCTGAACTCAATTTCGAATCACACATCAGGAATGTGACCAAAATCGCTTTTTACCACCTGAGTTTCTCTCTCAGGCCGTTTCTCTCTCAGGCTGATACAGAGAGACTCATCCATGCTTTTATTACAAGCAGGCCTGACTACTGTAATGCTCTCCAGTCTGGTCTACCCAAGAAATCCATTGGTCAACTGCAAAACATACAGAATGCTGCAGCACAGGTACTGACCAAGACCAGATGGAGAGCACACAGTACACTGGTTTTAAGGTCTCTGCACTGGCTGCCTGTGAGTTTTAAGGTTCTTTGATTGGTTTTCAAATCAATGCTTGATTGTGCACCCTCATACATATCAGATATGCTTTAAGTTATGTACCCAGTAGGTCCCTCAGGTCCTCTGGTACTGGCCTTTTAACTATTCCAAAGCCCAGGACTAAGAGGCATGGAGAGGCAGCCTTTAGTTATTATGCCCCCTGCCTCTGGAATAGCCTGCCAGAGAATCTGAGGGGAGACAAAACTGTGGACATGTTTAAAATAAATCTTAAAACACACCTTTTTAGCTTTGCTTTTCCTCTGGGTACTTTTTTAGTCTTTCAATTTTTATTCTTCTTCTTTTGTTTGTTTTCTGTTTTTATTTTCATCGTTTTTTTATTTCATTTTTTTCCCCTGTGAAGCGCATCGCGTTGCATTCATGGCTGAAATGTGCAACGTAAAGAAAGCTCGATTTGATTCGGTGGTCCCCGGGCAGAGTGGCTAAACACAGTATCTCTGACATGCCCGGGGAAGATGACCGGCAGACATTTTAGATTTAGAACAATGACGCTGATTTGCTTTAATAATAACAGATTAGGGACATCCTGAATTATTCAAACACCCTAAATTTCAAGACGGAACTTCTCAGAGCGAGGTCCCCAGCCCGGTGTCATTGTAATGAGCTGTGTGCTATAACATAGGTGTGATGATTGATAGATGGCTTCATTGAAATGACAGAAGTGATACATGACATAGCTGCCCTGTATGGTTCTGACACATACCATAAGACTCATACTAATACTCCATGATTTAAAACATGCCTGTGGTGTTCTTTCCCCCCGTTGTGCCGCTATACGTTTATCTTGTATGTGTTTCTGTATGCTTGAGTGATTATAGCTGTGTGTTTTAGTAGCTGGGGGGGGATATATGACGTTATGTGACGTGTCACTGTAAATGGCTGTGACCATGACGATTATGATGTGAAGAGAGGCTTATGTGACTGCCCTAAACAGCAGGAGGTCAATGAGTCATGGTGTAGCTCAAACTGGGTTTTGCCCGTCAACTGAACTGTGTGTGTGTGTGTGTGTGTGTGTGTGTGTGTGTGTGTGTGTGTGTATACGCTGTCATCTCTAAGTTATGTGTGTGATATCTCTTCATATGTGCCCTTATCCCCAACAGACTCATAGATTGACTGTCAGAATTGCTTTCCTCCCTGCTCCCACTCCCAACCCCACAAACAAATGAGAGAGCAAATCCGAATGGGAGGAGATGCTGTTCTGAAACCGAGTCCCCAGTCTGTCACAGCACCGGGAGCAGAGAAATCACATCAGCCCCAGTTAGCCGAGAATAAAAGCAAAGCATGTCAAAGTATGGTGGCTCCATTTCTCTCTGTCTGTCTCAGGGCGTTGGTGGCAGATACATGGGACTGGGATTCTTAATCAACCTGTGTTCAGCTACCTCTGCATTGCTTGCTCGTCGGGGTTTCCGGCTGCGTATCTGTCAAGCAACTACTGATGTGAAAAGTTTTTTTTTTGTCAAATACATTTGATTGATTGACTGAATGAGATTTGAGACAGAAGGAAGGTTGATCATCTCTATGCTGGTAGAGATGAAGCCAGGTCGGAGACTGGGCGATACAGCAATCTCTGTCTGAGCAACAAGACTCGTCTTTTGGACTGTGAGTCAAAGGAAGAGATATTGATGTGAAATTGGTATTCCGAAGATAATGTTGAGGGCTCATGACGTCTGTGCTGGGAGAGATTAAAAAAACAAAGAGGGCTGGAAAGGAATGAATAACATGAAATTGATATTCTGAAGAGATGTGTTCATGACTGAAAGCTTGTGAAGTATATCCTGCTAAATATATACTGTGTGTCCATTTTTGAAGACGGTGAAGGAAATGAATTGATATTGATGCAGAATAGATTTTCTGAGGATATAATGTACGGTATCTGCCCAGCTGGAAACACATATCTGAGGACTGATATCTACCCAGGTGGAGATACATATCTGAGGACTGATATCTACCCAGGTGGAGATACATATCTGAGGAGTGATATCTACCCAGGTGGAGATACATATCTGAGGAGTGATATCTACCCAGGTGGAGATACATATCTGAGGACTGATATCTACCCAGGTGGAGATACATATCTGAGGACTGATATCTACCCAGGTGGAGATACATATCTGAGGACTGATATCTACCCAGGTGGAGATACATATCTGAGGAGGACAGGTGGAGATGATATCTACCCAGGTGGAGATACATATCTGAGGACTGATATCTACCCAGGTGGAGATACATATCTGAGGACTGATATCTACCCAGGTGGAGATACATATCTGAGGACTGATATCTACCCAGGTGGAGATACATATCTGAGGACTGATATCTACCCAGGTGGAGATACATATATAAGGACTGATATCTACCCAGGTGGAGATACATATCTGAGGACTGATATCTACCCAGGTGGAGATACATATCTGAGGACTGATATCTACCCAGGTGGAGATACATATCTGAGGACTGATATCTACCCAGGTGGAGATACATATCTGAGGACTGATATCTACCCAGGTGGAGATACATATCTGAGGACTGATATCTACCCAGGTGGAGATACATATCTGAGGACTGATATCTACCCAGGTGGAGATACATATCTAAGGACTGATATCTACCCAGGTGGAGATACATATCTGAGGACTGATATCTACCCAGGTGGAGATACATATCTGAGGACTGATATCTACCCAGGTGGAGATACATATATAAGGACTGATATCTACCCAGGTGGAGATACATATCTGAGGACTGATATCTACCCAGGTGGAGATACATATCTGAGGACTGATATCTACCCAGGTGGAGATACATATCTGAGGACTGATATCTACCCAGGTGGAGATACATATCTGAGGAGTGATATCTACCCAGACGGATATCTACCCGAAAGGAATGGAATGGATTCATTTGAAATGTGTTTTTTTGTGAAGAGAAGTCTCAAGGCTCACAGAATCTATCTTGATAAAGGGAAGAGATAAGAGATAAAGGGAAGAGATGCACGTAGATGTGAAATCATTGGTCTTAAGGGGAAATGAGTGTTTCTGGGGTTTGAGGGATGAGTTTGACTGACTTCATCTTCATTGAGATCGGTATGTTTGTCCCCTACTGTCCCCCTTTTCTTGCCATTTCCAGTTTCTCTCTCCTAAGTCACGTGTTTCCATACCTCCTCTGTCTCTCTGTCTTCTCCGTTCTTTCTCATCTCCTGTTCTACCTGATTCTTCTTCCTCGCTCTCACTCTCTTTCGCTCTCACTCTCTTTCGCTCTCTCTCTCTTTCGCTCTCACTCTCTTTCGCTCTCTCTCTCTTGCTCTTTCTTCTTCCTCAGTCTTTTTCTTTCATCTCGACAGGGACCTTAATAAACAGTGTAGCTGTTTCTCAATCTGCCCGCAGGGATTCAACAAGCTTTTCAGAGGCACATACAATAACACACACACACACACTCCCATTACGACAGACACACACACACACAATACAACACACACACACACATTACGACACACACGCACATTACGACACACACGCACACATGACACACACACAATACGACACACACACAATACAACACACACACACATTACGACACACACAAACACAATATGAAACACACACAATACGACACACACACTTTTTATGAGTCTTCCTCCTCCTTTCAGTAAAATGGTTACTAGCAAGAAAAACTATTATGTGTACTTCAGGGAAATGACTTTCCCTGTCATTGTTGAGTTAGAGAGATGGAGCAGGAGATAACAACTTGCCCAGGAGTGTTAAGTTAGGCTACACCTTGGGGAAGTAGTGTGGAGTAGAGAGAGAGAGAGAGAGAGAGAGAGAAAACACGGTAGAGTGAAAGACAGACTTGAAAGAGAAGAGCAGAGCCCACTAAAGTATTTGTGTTTTTATCAGCATCACAAACCTGGCGCTGAACCTCTTTCTATTTTCTGGACATGATGAGTGGTAGTGGTCATGATGCATACCGTACGTGGTCGCAGAGGACACATGCTGCTGTACTCCTCAGAGACCTGGCTGCACTGGGATCATACATTCCTTTCTGTTCACACCTGGGGACAGAACGTACAGTACAGAAGGCATAGAGCGCACACACACGTGTGTGACACTGCACAGGATATCACACAATAAATCACACGTTACAGGTTTTTTTGCAAAACTGTGGATCATTTTTTCATTGCTTTGGTACAAAATGCATTCAATGGCTACATCTTTCAAATTTCATGAATTCTTTTCTCACTCGGACACGACCACCACCACAAACTCTATGTACCTACAGGCCAATTAGCACATGTTTACATACTCTTTTCAAAACTGTTAAACTTAAGTTCAAAATCTAAGATGAAACAAAACTGATTAAGACAGAAATTTGCTACATTTCTACAGTAATACTGTATTGAAATATATTCCACATCTAAAAAATGAAATGCTATCAAAACAATTAGACCAACCACAGCTGATTCCCATTGTAGCTGAACACCCAGTTGTTAGTCTTTCAATTTCATTACCATCTATACGAAAAGGGACATCTTAGGAATATGCTGAACTGTAATGTGAACATGGTACCCAGCCAGCGATAGAGAAGTGGCTGACAGAGGAAGAAGAGTGGCTGGGAGAGGGAGAGGAGTATGTATGCGTGGTGGAAGAGGACTTGAGAGGAAGATCAAGAGCTGTAGTCTCAGATGAGTTTAGGGCTACTATAATTGATCATGTAATAAATCATGGTCCATCAATGAGAGAGGCTGGTCTGAGAGTGCAGCCAAATCTGCAACGCTCAACAGTGGCATCTATTCTGAGATCTAGATGGCAAAACAACAGATAAGATGAGAACATTCTGCAAGAGCATCTGACTGAACTGCACATTACAGATGTCAATTGAGCAAAGCTTCCAAACCCACTTGTGTGTAATTGTTTTTGTATTTCTGCTTAGGACCCAACGGTTACCTCCCACAGGCGGGAGAGGTAGGATTTTCACTGCTGTGCAGGAAACTGCAATCGTTGATATGGTCGTCAGAAACAATGGCATAGAACTCACAGA
Source organism: Oncorhynchus masou masou (assembly GCF_036934945.1). Lineage (NCBI taxonomy): Eukaryota > Metazoa > Chordata > Actinopteri > Salmoniformes > Salmonidae > Oncorhynchus > Oncorhynchus masou. Next base: position 56,023,964 of record NC_088243.1, read on the forward strand.
GATTCGGGACAGAGTGTTGGCAGACAACGATACATATGGAAATATTCACAATGTATGCATAGCTATTTCTAGAGTCCTGAAACAACATTAAGTCAGGATGAAGCAGTTGTACACTGTCCCCTTTTGAGGGGAACTTTGAACGAGTCAAGCAACTCAGGAACCAATATGTCCAGGTAAGATGACTATAAAATACAGAACTGGTTTTGAACAAAACCAAACAGGGCAGAGGCACACAATGGCATGTTTTAAGGTATAATGTAAACTACTGTGATGGCCTAACTCTTCTGTTGCCATGTGGATTTATTTTAGAGAGTCATGGAGATTGAAGCCAGGCAAAAACCCCACAGAGGCTGGTTTCAACTTGGTCAAAACACGGCAGTGAGGAAGGAATGTGATTGGGAAAAGAGCCACAGTGGATGTCTCAGGCCAGAGGGGTGACAACATCACAATGTGTGCCGCAATATCCTCTGATGGAAAGCTGTCACACAAACCGCTAATTGGGCCATACAACACCGAGCGTCTCATTTCATTCCTGGATGACCTCTATGGAAGGTTGTACCAGGTGAGGAAAGGGTTGCAGGTGAGGTGAAATCGGCCGACGTTTGTAATTGTATGGGACAGTGTGACATTTCACCCCTCCTGTGATGTCACAGAGGGGTTTGCAGCCCATCACAGGATGGTGTCACGTTTCCTCCTTCCTTTACTCTCCGTTCCTCAAACCCATCGAGGAATTATTTTCCTCATGGAGGTGGAAGGTTTATGACCACCATCCACATGATCAAATGTCCCTCCTGGACGCAATGAATGCTGGATGCCTGGACATATCTGCAGAAGAATGCCAGGGGTGGACCAGGCCAATAGATTAGTTTCTAGGTGTGTTGCCCAAGATGACATAAGATGTGATGTGGATGAGAACCTGTGGCCAAATGCAGAAGACAGGGTTGACCAGCACTGCTACTGTATCTGTTATGGTAGATGGTGTATATACAAATTCTTGTATTTTGGAATCACTCAATGCCAAAAAATGCCATAACACATATTGAAGCATATTGCATCATGTCTGATTCATTCCTGTAACATATACTGCAGTGAATTCTAAACAGTAGGGAGGTGTCATTCTTGTTTTGTAAAGACACTTGACAAAAGAAAACGTTGAGCAATCCTAACTGTTTGCATGTCGGGTGACGGAAGAATGAGTTGATTTGAGACATGTATGAAGTGTTTTGGTCGTTTTAGTGCATTTGGGATGTGACATTAACTGCTGTGCCAAGCTGAAAGTTGATTAGGAGATCTGTGTGAAGAGTTTGGAAAAAGGTGACCTGCAATAAGTATTAAGAAATGGGTCCTAGCGATTATAAAAAAAACTGTAACATATCATGATCCCCCTCTTCTCTCCACCTCGCTCCCTAACGCCTGTCTATTACACTTTTCTCTCTCTCCCCTTCTCTTCCTGTTTCTCTTCCCTTTAATTTAAGTCCATCACCTCCTCATCCTCCTCCTTTTCCTCTCCCACCCTTTCCTCACTCTCCCCCTCCACCTCCCTTCCTCTCGCTTCCTTCTTTCTATCGCCCTCTTCTCTCTCCTAGTGTGCGTTTTATAGATTAATGTATGCACTGGGGGATGTGATGATGCATGAACTGGGTGATAAGTGAGATGGTTGATGGATTGGAGGGCTGTGTGTGCTTCATGTACAAGCTATGAGGGCTGTGTGTGTGGGGTGGGGCAGAAAGAGGCAGGAGAAGATGTGACACACAGGTCTCTGTTCACTTGAGAATGATTTATGTGTGTGTCTGTGAAGGTGTTTGTGTGACATTATGATTATGTATGAAATCAATTTCGTTAACTTAAATAATTAGTTTGTGTGTGTGTGTGTGTGAGATTCTATCTGTGTGTTTGAGTGTCATATTTATACTTATACTTACTAACAGTAGTGAAATCCGAATCATGATCTATGATTCAATGAATAAACCTCTTACTGATTTACCGATTCAATGATTCACTGATTCACGGATTGTTTGCCAGGGGATGGGGGAAAAGTGTGACACCAATCAGGCCCCCGAGGACTGGAGTTGCCCAGGCCTGCTCTAGAGTATTTTGGGGGTAGGAGCACAGCGGCAACTACTAATGTGTAACAGGTGAGAGAGGAAGGGAGAGGAGCTAAGCACCTCCACAGAGATTGAGAGGGTAGAAGAAAGGAAGAGGGGGTCGGTTCATGAGAGGGATGAGTGGAGAGAGGGAAGGAGTGGGGGGGGGGGCAGTGGGAGTGAAAACTGTCAGACGTGATGAAACCTCTTCAAACAGACAGAACGTAGACAAGGCTGTTACCATGACGACAACATGGGCGCAGTGGTGGCACGTTAACCATGGGGGAGAGAACCAAGGGGGAGAGGAGGGGAGGCCGTCCAGAGAAGAGACACATGGGCATGTACGTGCACACACACACACAACTTAAAAAAGGATGTTAGCACTCACATACACACATTTATGAAAACAACACAACCTACACCTAGCAAAAACACACGCAACCAATATAAAGTCAAACACACACACACTAATAATCAGGTAACTGTGTCACTACACCATGGAAGCATCTGTTGAATGTTTGTGTGAGAGCGAGACAGGTAACAGGTGTGTAAAAACTAAAGAGCGAGAGAGTTTCATCAGGAAAGAGATAATGTATAGCTAGTGTTCATGTCGAGGTGCCCAGGTGGTGTCTGTGTGTTTGCATGTCCATGTGTTGGAGGTGGAAGGAAGTGACATTGTGTGTGTGTGTGCGTGCGCACAGCAGTGGAGGGGCGACACACACACATGCACAAGGTGTTTATCACTCTGCTCACACACTCTTTTCTTGCCTGTTACCTTGGAAGCATGGTCGTCATGGCAACAAAAGATGTCCGTTTTTGGGAGGGACAGGTCAGCGCAGTATTCTAAGACATGTGGGTCCAAAGTTAACCAAGGCCATTTAGGGCATGTACTCACAAGTTAAGAGAGAGACAGAGAGAGAAAGAAATAGAGAGGGGGGGGGGTTGTGGAAAGGGAGAGGGGAGAGAAGGGGGTGTTGAGGACCTGTTAGGATACTCATTTTAGGATATTTCCATATGGGCTATTGCCATATTGTAACATTATAACATTAAACTGAACAAAAATATAAATATGTAAAGTGTTGGTCCCATTTTCACAAGCTGAAATAAAAGATCCCAGGGGCCTCCCGGGTGGCAGAGTGGTCTAAGGCAAGAAGCAGTGCAGCTTGGTTGGGTTGTGTTTCGGAGCACGCATGGGTCTCGACATTAGCCTCTCCCAAGTCCATACGGGAGTTGAAGCAATGAGACAAGACTGCAACTACTACCAATTGGATACCATGAAAAAAGGGGTAAAAATTAAATAATAATAAAAGCTCACAGAAATGTTCCATGCGCAGAAAATGCTTATTTCTTTCAAATGTTATGCACAAATTTGTTTACATCCCTGGGATGTGAGCATTTCTCCTTTGCCAAGACAACCAATGTTTTGGAGAATTTGGCAGTACGTCCAACCGGCCTCACATACGCAGATCATGTGCAACAACATCCGGCTTCTTCACCTGCAGGATCGTATGAGGCCAGAGACCCAGACAGCTGATGAAACTGAAGTATTTCTCCACAAACAGTCAGAAACCGTCTCAGGGAAGCTCATGTGTGTGCTCTTCGTCCTCACCAGGGCCTTGACCTGACTGCGGTTCGGCATCATTACCGACTTCAGTGGGCAAATACTCACCTTCGATATCCACTGGCAGGCTGGAGAAGTGTTCTCTTCACGGATGAATCCCGGTTTCAACTGTACCTGGCAGATGGCAGAAGGCGTGTATGGAGTCGTGTGGGCGAGCAGTTCTCTGATGTCAACTTTGAGGACAGAGTGCCCCATGGTGGCGGGGGGCTTGATGTATGGGCCGGCATAAGCTATGAACAACGAACACAATTGCATTTTGTTGATGGCAATTTGAATATACAGAGAAAACGTGACGCGATCCTGAGGCCCATTGTCGTGCCATTTGTCCGCCGCCATTACCTCATGTTTCACCTATTGAGCATGTTTGGGATGCTCTGGACCGACGTGTACGAAAGGGTGTTCCAGTTCCCGCCAATATCCAGCAACTTCGCACAGCTATTGGAGAGGAGTGGGACAAGATTCCAAAACGTCATGAGGCAAATGGTGATCACACCAGATATTGACTGGCTTTCTGATCCACACCCCTACCTTTTTTTGTACAACGTATCTGTGACCAACAGATGCATATCTGTATTCACAGTCCTGTGAAAACTAAAGAATTGATTTCCATTGATTGATTTCAATATATGAACTGTAAATTGTTGCATGTTGGGTTTCTTATTTTTGTTTAGTGCAAATCCCATTGGCTAACATATCACGTTTTATATTATGAAATACTGTACATTAACACGTACATTATTAAATATAGTTTTTGTGTCTTGACATATCAATGGTGTGTGCTAGGCCTACTCTGTGTTCAATACAAGGCCGTGAGAACGTCAGATATCCCTTGTGACATGTTGCAGATAATGTGATATGTTTAAGGTGATTATAGTCCTATTCTGGCAATGCATTGTCATGTCATCGCTTTATCATAACAACGCTGTGCTCTGGACGTGTGTTATCCTGTTTCTGGGTTTTATCTCCCTGATGTTCTCTACTGCTTGTTGTCTCTGTGACAATGTCTGTTTGTGTGTCTTCTGGGACAGTCAGTCTGACTGAGTCCCAACAGAGGCTTTTTGATGGCTTTTTCTCTCTGGTGAATTGTTCATTCCTCTTCCGCCTCCATCGTTCCCTCCCTCACCTGGGCCCCTGAAGCAATGTTGCCTTCATCTTCTCTCTCCCTGCCACTCTCGCTCTCATACTTTCTGTCCCTTTGTGTCTTTTCCGCCATCTCTCTCTCGTTACCCTTTCCTCGTCATCTCTCTCTCCACATCTCTTCCTCCCTTGCTCTCTCTGTCAACCTCGTCTTTATTTTTTTGCCCCCAATCTGTCTCCTTCCTCCCTCTTCAGTTGTGCTCTCGTATCTCTCTTGCTCATTCCACTCTTCTTTATCTCTTTCTTTCCTTCCGTCTTTCTCTCCCACACACTTCAGACTGTATCATCTGCATCTTTCTCCTCGCTCTCATCCCAACCCTTCCACATCCCTCTTTTTTTCTCTCTCTCATCCACCTCTCCCATTCAATCCCCTTTCCCTCCCTCCCTCCCGTTCCTTCTCTCACCCACACTGTGGTGTAGACTTTTGTATTGCAGGGTGTGAGAGTGCTTATTAACCAAGACATCCTGTGACGACGGCCTCAGTTGACTATCTAGTAGTGTATGCGTGTCTTCATCTGCGGACACCATATATGCAGAAGCCTCTCTTCTTGTCCATGGGGATGAGCGGACGGATGAACTCTAATGCCTTTCACACTGACTGTCTCGTGGCATTAGCGTAATAATTAGTGCAGTGGTGTGTGTTTGCTGAATCTTTGTCGGTCAGTTTCTGCCTGTTTTTTAATGGGTGTGTTGCTTTTGCACTTTCTAAGAATGTGTGGAGATGCCACTCTCTGTGTGTCCGTTTTGGACATAGTGAACCATTCAAAAGGCTGGTGATTACATACATTGGCAGTAGGGCTGCCTCAAATTTGCCAGTGATTGTTTTGGCGTGTGTATGTTGGAGGTATGCCAATTTGCCCCCTTGAAGTCAATAACGTTGCTTTAGTCAAATGTGATTTAAAAACGAGTATCTTATTTCCACTGGCTGTGAGTGTATGAGGTAAGGCTGTGGTAATACATTTGTGTGTGTAATATGTCTATGCTAGGGATCCATATATAGTGCGTTCAGAAAGTATTCACGCCCCTTGACTTTTGCTCACGTTTTTTGTTGTTACCAAAGTTGGATTACAATGGACTTGTTGTTATTTTTCTGTCAACGATCTACACAAAATACTCTGTCGTTTCAAAGTGGAAGAAAAACACTCCATCATCCTGGGCAAGTCTAAGGTAATGTATGCCCTTCCTATACACGCCTTTCCTACACACTTGTCAGTATTTGGCGATTCAGACTTATTGACTTGCCAACAGATATTCTCATGGAGTTTTCATTCAATGGGGTTTAAAAGTACATTTGTCTTCAGCCATCCGTTTAAATAAGGTGTACCGTTAATTAGAATTTGGTCGACAGACTCATTAGAACACATTGAGAGAACAGGGTCAGAATATAGGCTGCCAAGAAAGAAAGCCATCTATGCATATTCGTCTCTGTTTCAGCACCAACTGGTAGATACATTCATGTCGATTATTCAGTTACGTTTTAGGGTTAGGAAAGTACAAAAATGAACCTTTTGCACACAACATATAACGGTGACTAAAAAGTACAGTGGTTTGATTCACCCTGAAAGCTGCCATATTCAAGTTCAATCCACGATATATCGGAAGGGGGGGGAGCGCACGATAGGGGTTGAACAACAGTCCTATAAATCTACCCTGATCCTCTCTGATCATACCACTACGATCCAGTCGTTATGAACTGTGCTCCAGGTTTTAACCTGCTACGCCTGGTCTGAGTTCCATAATGATTCAAATAGGCTACATGTCCCAAACGATTGTACAACGTTAGCCTAATGTGATCCACTAATGCCAGCGACCCTCAGCAACAACGACAAGGATGTGACAGAGGGAAGAGAGGTAAACAGAATGGAATGATGCAAAAATACATGCGTGTGGGTATTACTAACGGTGGATCTCGATAGTGGCTAATATTTAACATGTTACAAACGGTCAAATAAAATGGAGAAAAGCCTGGGCACATAATCAAAACAAAGTGCATAGATCGACTCATCAGCCCTACTGATGTCTGTAGTATTAGTCTCCACATTTCATCCGTGCAAATTGCGAGGGCACACAATTCAAATTCAGAATAACGGCAAAACGGTTTATTTCCAATTTGACCATGGAAAAGGGGCCGCAATAGATGTCATGTAGATATGACTTTCAGTTTGCTTCCGCTAGTTTCACATGAATCCCCAGGGATCATAAGGACAAATCATCTAAAACAATTACTATTTGTGTTTACAATCCCCTTCTACAAACAGATTACTCATTTACCCAGCTCTTATCAATAGCACTTACCAATTTATAAATAAAATTATAAATGTATAAATGTGCACGGGTAATTCTGTTATTTCCATTAGGAAAAAGAAAGTAGATGCTTTTTCTACTTGGAAACGGCAGGTTCACTTGACCTCACTCAAGGTTTCCTCACGTGTAAAGTTGGTGGAATTATGAGGGAATGAAGTCAAGGTCAGAATACGGTGTAGCTGTAGACACACCTCCGCCACGCCTTCATTTATTCCATCTCCACCCAAAACAAATAGTGGGTGAATAGCATGCTCTTCTAATGCTACGTTCCCTTTAGACACTCTTAACTCGGGTCGGAATTGGGGCCTAAGAGCTTTGCACACCTGGATTGAACAATATTTGCCCATTTATTCTTTCAAAAAGTCTTCCAAGCTCTGTCAAATTGGTTGTCGAGAATTTCTAAGAACACAAGTCCACTTTGACATGACGGGGTATTGTGTGTGGATCAGTGACACAACATCTCAATGTAATCCATTTCAAATTCAGGCTGTAACACGACAAAATGTGGAAAAGGGGTGCGAATGCATTATGAAGGCACTTGTGTGGATCAGTGACACAACATCTCAATGTAATTCATTTCAAATTCAGGCTGTAACACGACAAAATGTGGAAAAGGGGTGCGAATGCATTATGAAGGCACTGCTCAGTGTTGTGATGTCAGAGTAGTGGTTATGCTTCTAAGCGAGTGCTCCTCGCTGTTAAACGGCCAATGAGAAGCAGCTGTAGCCCTTGCCTGATTCAGATTATGCAAACGAGCGTCTCGTACAGAAGGATTACCGGGATCCATTTGAATAGGACGACAGAGGAGAAGAATAGGGATGCATACACTTATTTACATCACACGCTTATCCAGCGAGACTTACAGAAGCAATTAGGATTAAGTGCCTAGCTCAAGGGCATATTGACAAAAATAAAATCACCTAGTCAGTTTGGGGATTCAAACCAGAGACTTTTTGGTTAATGGCCCAACTTGCTTAACTGCTAGGCTACCTGCCGCCCATTCCATTGTAAGGAAACCCTGACAAGACATGTTCAAAGTGCTGAACAGGTTCTGGAATAATACCATTAGACCAATATGAAAGGAGGAAGTGGACAATGACAGTCAGGGATCTAATCTTGCAAGAGAGTATGCCTCCCTCTACTGGTAAATTTTAATTACTGCAAGGTGATTTTACTTTATTAACTTGTATTTTAGATTTTTATTTAACCTTTATTTAATTAGGCAAGTCAGTTAAGAACAAATTATTATTTACAATGACGGCCTACACATACAGTGGAATGTATTTTCTAGGTAAAAATAAAAGCTCTTGGCGTCACTGGTTGGTTTATATGGGGGACAATAACCTGTGTCTATTGTAATTGTGTGTCATTTAAAGGATATAACGTCAATTTAGCAAAGTTACCTTCAAGCAAGTTAAGCACAGCTCTGTGATGTACAGTACACACACACACACACTCACCTTCAACCCGCCAGCTGTGTGTGTATCATTGTTCTGTTAGGTTCAGTGGTTCATCTCTCGCCCTGGAGGTGGTGTCCATCCTGAGAGTGAAGGACATTCTATTACTAAACAGAGAGAAAGGGGGAGGGAATGAGTGTGAGAGCAGGAACCTGGGGATAGAGGGAGTGAGGGTCACAGGCATGGTGCGAAGGTAAGAGGGAGAGAAAGAGATGGGCGAGGGGGATAAGGTGGGAAGAGGTGGAGAGAGAGCGAGGCAGGTAGAATGATAGTGGTTGCAGTCAGTGAGAGGAGACCGAAGTAGAGAGAGAGAGGAAGGGGATAGAGGGGTGGAATATGTCCTGTAGAAAGTTTACATACGTACCGCCAGAGCAGGGGAAGATAGGAGAAAACCAGCGGTAGACCTGATAGATAGAGAGAGAGATGGATAATGAGGGAGAACATGAGGCGAGCAGTCTCCATATCATAGCTATTATGCTTCTGATCTGCGGGGCGGTTAAACTACTGCACCTTGTGGGGGTCATCCATGTTGAGGGTGAGTAGTTACCACTGGCACCACTACTATGCTGAATATCAACCCGGATAGTATGTCTCTTTTGACCATGTTAGCCTGCTGAGCAAATAGTTAAAAGGTTGTAAATGTGTACTGTGCAAAACTCTGATATTACTTCCATATGAATGGAAGATGGCTATGAGTATTGGTGTCTATGACTATTGCTGTATTATTATGGGCTAATAGTTGGGCAATGGAGTAAGTGTGTGTGTGTGTGTGTGTGTGTGTGTGTGTGTGTGTGTGTGTGTGTGTGTGTGTGTGTGTGTGTGTGTGTGTGTGTGTGTGTGTATGAGAGAGAGAGAACACTTTTTTGGTTGCTACATGATTCCATATGTGTTATAGTAGCTGTGTCCACACTTTAGACTGGTACTGTACATACATGCCTTATATCATATGGTGCTGTACTTACAATACAGTCAGACCCGTTTGGTCATTACTAACCTACACATAAATGTCTTATATCATATGGTGCTGTACTTACAATACAGTCAGACCTGTTTGGTCATTACTAGCATACACATAAATGTCTTATATCATATGAAGCTGTGCTTACTGAAAGGTCAGACACATTTGGTCATTAATAACACATACATAAAGGCTTAATGGCGTAAACACCAATGTATCAACACTTAGGAAATGATCACCAACAGCTAAAACTTATTGTCTTTCTTCCTGCTGGAGTTACTGCATGTTGGTTCCAACCTTAAAGGTAACAACAAAGAAAGTTAGCAGGTTTGTTAGGAAATGTCTGTCGCACCATCTGGATAAGACCATTGCTGTGCTGCGCCAGAAACTCGAAATGGAAAGAAGGGGAAACTCCATTAAATTCCTATTATTATATTTCTCTTTAATTTACAAATGTCATAACGTGACTATGAGACATGGCTGTGTCTAGGGTGAATTGCATTTAGGTGAAGTCACCAAAATTATTTAAAATACCAACTGAGGTAGCTGCTGTATGTAATCTAACTCAACACTTAACTACAACAAAATAATTTATATTATAATACATAAAGCTTAATTTAGTACTTTCTTTACTGTCCGGTGGCAGCACAAGTTGGCATTTGATGTTCAAACTCGTCACATGTTCAGCGTCTCGTCAGCAACACTAAAAAAGTACTTCCGGGTCACGGAATTTACGAAACGTTCTAAATAGAAGTATCCCACGTAATAGTATAAAATATTAGATAACCATTCATGATATTTGAACAATTATTGTTGAAACATTAAAATGATTCATATTTGTTCATATTTAAGTGACATTTGGGTTTTAAATAAATAAAGGCCGCCAATGCGAATCGCTGTATATGGAATACATATTGGCTTACAGCAATAACTATCCTGGGTGCCGCAGTAAAGGTATGTTAGGGAATGCTCAGTAGGATCTCTAGGATGTATACTGGGATGTATACTGTATATTGTGTCCTTTCGTGGGGCTCTGAATAATACGTAGTGTTTCTGGCCTTTTACTCGAAGCACAGTCACAATGCGTAATATTTTACCGTGAACACTGCAGCAGAAGCGAACTCCTTCCTCCGCTACTCTTTCCTCCACGTGAAGCTCTTTGTCATCCGAATCATATCACATGTGCGCATAACGCACTACACCCGCTAACCGAACAACAATGCAGGGCATGCTCACTGAATTAAAGGGCAATTCACACAATTACAAATCTACGTTTCATTGATTTCCTCCATAACTCAAAAGTCGTCCCCTGATGTGGTTTAAGCATTGTTGTGAAGACAGAAAATCAAAAGTTTTAGTTTTTCTATTAAAAAAAATTGGTTAAACCAGAAAAACTGGGGGAAATCCGAAACCTGGGAAAATAAAACTAACTGCACTTTAGAGTGTGTGTCATCTTGCAGCACAGCATTTTGGGGGAATTTTGGGGGAAGTTGAGGTCAGGTCCAATATTGACTATGCACCGAAGAGGGAAAGAGGTTGGGCCATCCTAAAAATGTCTTAGTGAAATATAATCTAACATTTTGCAGACACTTTTATCCAAAGTGACCTACAGCCATGCGTGAATACATTTTTACTTCTGGGTGGTCCCGAGAATTGAACCCAATATCCTGGCATTGTAATGCTCTACCAAGATGCATGACGGGGTTATAAATGCTTCGTGAAGCCTCTATTGAATATGACTTATAAGGCCTTTATTAAGTGGTGCTTATGTCACCCTTTATAAAGCACAGGTTTATGTCATATTTGACATAGTGGGTTATGCCACATTTGACATTGGGAATCATGTCCCACAGTTATGCCACATTTATGAAGCCGTTATAAAGAATGACATATGGTTATAGATGATTTGTCACACATTTAAGTAGTGTTTATGAAGGCTTTATGAAGCCGTTATAAAGAATGACATGGTTATAGATGATTTGTCACACATTTAAGTAGTGTTTATGAAGGCTTTATGAAGCCGTTATAAAGAATGACATATGGTTATAGATGATTTGTCACATTTAAGTAGTGTTTATGAAGGCTTTATGAAGCCGTTATAAAGAATGACATATGGTTATAGATGATTTGTCACACATTTAAGTAGTGTTTATGAAGGCTTTATGAAGCCGTTATAAAGAATGACATATGGTTGTAGATGATTTGTCACACATTTAAGTAGTGTTTATGAAGGCTTTATGAAGCCGTTATAAAGAATGACATATGGTTGTAGATGATTTGTCACACATTTAAGTAGTGTTTATGAAGGCTTTATGAAGCCGTTATAAAGAATGACATATGGTTGTAGATGATTTGTCACACATTTAAGTAGTGTTTATGAAGGTGTTATAAGCCACACATAATTTAAAGCAGGCCCAAAAAAGGAATACTGCACATGAATAAATGTTTTAAGTTTACAAAAGTAGTATAGTTAGTATAAATTATCAAAGTTACGATAGATTGCCATAGATGTGCTGTTAATTACCAAAATTACTGCAGATTCCAGTAGCTTTGGTAAAATACCAGTAGCTTTGGTAAAATACCAGTGGCTTTGCAACCCTAGCTCTGTGTGAGGCTGGTTTTGTGTGTCAGTGCATGTGTGACAGTACAGTACCATTGAACAGTGCATCTGTCAGAGTGCCTGTAACGTAAGTGTCACTTGGCTTCCCAGGTGAGTTGTGTCTGAATTACCTCACCTCGGGCTGGAGTCAGCACTCTCCACCCTCTGACTAATGAGACAATGACAGAGACAGCTCTGCCACCAGGATGAAACTAAATGGCCTGGAGGAGCCTGTGTGCCCGTCTGTCCGTCCTCTGGTCCCCTCACCTCTGGCAGAGGCAGTAATGAATTGTTAATGATCAGGTCACTCTCTCTACCCTCCTGTCTCTCTTTTTCTTCTGCTCCATCTCTCCCACTGTCCTATTGTGCCCTCTCTTACCTAAACCACTCTATACTTCCCCTTTCTCTCTCTCTCTCTCTCTCTCTCTCTCTCTTTCTCCCTCTCTTGCTTTCTCCCTCTCTCTCTTTCTCCCTCTCTCTCTCTCTCTCTCTCTCTCTCTCTCTCTCTCTCTCTCTCTCTCTCTCTCTCTCTCTCTTTTCCATGGCTGGTGAAAATGCAACCTTTTGCGAAAATCTCATATCTACGGTATGTATCTCTCTCTCTCTCCAGATAAAATTGATGATGATTTTGAGATGAGCATTGTGTGTCATCGGCCAGAAGGGCTGGATAAACTGGAGGCTCAGAGCAACTTCAGCAAAAGAGAGCTACAAGTCCTTTACCGTGGCTTCAAAAACGTATGTAGTCAGTCTATACTTATCATTCCATTTCTCCATCACGTCATCACTCTGTCCATCACCGATGGCTCTCTGTGGCTGATCTCTCTCTCTCTTTTTGTCTCTCCGTATTTCTTTCTATTTCCACCGTAGGAGTGCCCTAGTGGGGTGGTGAACGAGGACACCTTCAAACAGATATACGCCCAGTTCTTTCCCCATGGAGGTAAGAAATGAGTTTGTGTATGTGTCTCCATAACTTGTAAAGGTGTTGAGTTGTGTAGTGGTTGTGTTCTGTAAGCCCATAAAGAGTGACATGAATCTCTCTTCTCTCCAATGCTCTTCAGATGCCAGTTCCTACGCACACTACCTTTTCGACGCCTTTGACTCAGCACACAGCGGATCCATCAAGTTTGAGGTTAACATTCCTCTACCTCGTCTCAACCCCCCCCCCTCACGATCCTTTGATCTGTTAACCGTCGTGCATTCCATGCTGGATCTCTCTTCCTCTTGTTCTCCCTGTGACCGTGTCTCATTCTCTCCCTCCTCCAGGACTTTGTCATGGCTCTGTCCATCTTACTGAGGGGATCAGTGAGGGAGAAGTTGACGTGGACTTTCAACCTGTATGACATAAACAGAGATGGCTACATCAACAAGGAGGTGTGTGTGTGTGTGTGTGTGTGTGTGTGTGTGTGTGTGTGTGTGTGTGTGTGTGTGTGTGTGTGTGTGTGTGTGTGTGTGTGTGTGTGTGTGTGTGTGTGTGTGTGTGTGTGTGTGTGAGAGGTGCACATGCAAGTGGGTACAGCATACAGTTTGACTGGCTTGCTTGATGTCTACAATATTCTCTCTGGTATGCAATCTGGTTTCCGCTCAGGTTATGTGTCACTGCAACCTTGAAGGTCCTCAGTGATGTCACCATTGTTCTTGATTCAAAGCAATGTTGTGCTGCTATTTTTATTGACTTGACCAAAGCTTTTGATATGGTAGACCATTCCATTCTTGTGGGCTGGCTAAGGAGTATTGGTGTCTCTGAGGGATCTTTGGCCTGGTTTGCTAACTACCTTTCTCAAAGAGTGCGGTGTACAAAGTCAGAAAATCTGCTGTCTCGGCCATTGCTTGTCACCAACGGAGTACATAGCTCAGGCAGTAAGAAGCTCTCTCATCCACTTGTATGTAGATGATACAGTCTTATACTCAGCTGGAGGTAGTCACCTCATACAAGTACTCATACAAGTACTTGGGAGTATGGCTAGACAGTACACTGTCCTTCTCTCAGCACATATCAAAGCTGCAGGCTAAAGTTAAATCTAGACATGGTTGCCGCTATAGTAATCGCTCCTCTTTCACCCCAGCTGGCAAACTAACTCCGATTCAGATGACCATCCTACCCATGCTAGATTACGGAGACGTAATTTATAGATCGGCAGGTAAGGGTGCTCTCGAGCGGCTAGAAGTTCTTTACCATTCGGCAGGGTAGCCTAGTGGTTAGAGCGTTGGACTAGTAACCGGAAGGTTGCGAGTTCAAACCCCCGAGCTGACAAGGTACAAATCTGTCGTTCTGCCCCTGAACAGGCAGTTAGCCCACTGTTCCCAGGCCGTCATTGAAAATAAGAATTTGTTCTTAACTGACTTGCCTGGTTAAATAAAGGTAAAATAAAAAAATAAAATAAAAACATTCGGCCATCAGATTTGCCACCAATGCTCCTTATAGGACACATCACTGCATTCTATGCTCCTCTGTAAACTGGTCATCTCTATATACCCGTCGCAAGAACCACTGGTTGATGCTTATTTATAAAACCCTCTTTGGCCTCACTCACCCCTATCTGAGATATCTACTGCAGCGCTCATCCTCCACAAAAACACCCATTCTGCCAGTCACATTCTGTTAAAGGTCCCCAAAGCACACACATCCCTGGGTCGCTCATATTTTCAGTTTGCTGCAGCTAGCAACTGGAACGAGCTGCAACACACACTCAAACTGGACAGTTTTATCTCAATCTCTTCATTCAAAGACTCAATCATGGACACTCTTACGGACAGTTGAGACTGCTTTGCGTGATGTATTGTTGTCTCTACCTTCTTGCCCTTGGTGCTGTTGTCTGTGTCCAATAATGTTTGTACTATGTTTTGTGCGGCTACCATGTTGTGTTGCTACCATGTTGTTGTCATGTTGTATTGCTACCATGCTGTGTTGTCATGGGTTGCTGCCTTGCTATGTTGTTGTCTTAGCTCTCACATTATGTAATGTTGTGTTGTCTCTCTTGTCATGATGTGTGTTTTGTCCTATATTTAAATATTTTAATTTTAATTTTAAATCCCAGCCCCGTCCCTGCAGAAGGCCTTTTGACCTTCATTGTAAATAAGCATTTGTTCTTAGCTGACTTGCCTAGTTAAATAAAGGTTAAATAAAATAAATACATGTGTAGTACATTTCTAAGTAATTATGTGTTTTGTTTCACATTCAACATCCACTGACAGACAAACTATGCTTTTGTGTGTGTTACAGGAGATGACAGACATCGTCAGAGCGATATATGACATGATGGGGAAGTACACCTACCCTGCCCTGAAGACAGACACTCCCAAACAACATGTGGATGCTTTCTTCCAGAAGATGGACAAGAACAGAGATGGAGTAGTCACTCTGGATGAGTTCATTCTGTCCTGCCAGGAGGTAAACTGGAGTTCTCTGGACTTCTACGATTATCACTGGCTCTATGCACACACTCACACACACTGCCATGGACACTCCAACACACACACACATACACGCACACACACACACACACACACATACACACACACACACGCACACACATACACGCACGCACACACACACACACATACACACACACGCACACGCACGCACACACACACTACATATGCTCACACACAAAATACACACACACATGCATATTGACACACACACACACACACACACACATCATTAAACATCCCTCCCACTTAATCCTGTATAATACTATTGTAGTTTGAGGGTTTTAGATGGTGGGTTGATCACTCTCTATGTAAACGAACCCTGGATGGAGACTGACTATTCTTATGCAAATGTGATGATCAACTGACCTTTTTCACGGCCATTAGGCCAGCACTCTTCAACTCAACTATTTCCTGTACCCTTCTAACCATCAACAAACATCTGACCAATCAGAATAGAGTAAAGTAGTCGATAATCAATTTTCATTACAATTCCAAACACTTGTGTAGTTAGTTATTTTAGAACTACACAACAGTGACTTAGAAAATAATATAACTTCTATAATAATCCTACACTATCATTTCTCCCTGCTGTTGGTCTTTACTCTTTACCAGAGACCGCAGAGAAAGCGAGACACCCCATTCCCTAATTTTTTCAGCTTGGGCGGGGTGGGTGGAGAGAGCAGGGAGGGGACAGTAAGTAGACCAGAGCCATTGGTCTCACACCACTGCCATAATGCAGTTTCTCTGGATCCCTGCAAGGTTGGATCCCCCCACATTTTTTTTTTAACGCATCAGCCTGACAGGAACTCACAAATTATAGACTACCGATCACTGTCCATGGTGCTGAAATAGCTACATGTCTGTACGGCTGCCTATTGAATCGATGACATGCTTTCTCTGGACCCAGGGCATATGAGCCTATAGCTGTGCTTTAGCTAATGGATAAATGTTTATTGTAGGCCTATTTGGTTGTAATTTTCTCATGTTAAGCCTAACATTTCATTAAAGCTGTACATGGTGTCGAAATGCTGCCATTTACAGTAGACTGCTGGCTGGCAATAATGTAATTGCTTGTTCAGTAATTAAAGTTGGACATTTTAACATTGCAGATTGTAAAATAAATGTTTGATGTGACAGCTACCAATTGATTTAAAAAAACTCAATTGTCCTGTATAGCCTGCCGGAACCTGCATGACATGAGCCATCCTCGCGCTCTCTCCCAGCTTGGATAGAAATTTGTTATGCTTGAAGCCAGTCTTTTAATTCCAAATAATACAGTCAGTCCACCTTCAAAACACTAGCTTACTAGGGACGCTTTCATTATGCAGTGTACTATCTATAGCTATATACCGCATTTAGTTGCTATTTATATTCACTTTTTTAAATCAAAATTACACATCAAACAGCCTTACAATTAAGAAAAAAGTACTTGGCTTGAGGATAAATTCAGCAATTGTTTGTGGTTGAGCTCAGTGGGTTCTGTTTGTCTAATAGCCTACACAAATGGGCTGCGGTATTCAAGGTAAATTAAATTGAATCAAATTCAATGAAATTAAAGCCAATTTGAGAGACTCCCCTGGTCCGCTGAAGTCCTCCTTGCTTTCTCTCTCTGTGTCTTTTTCTCTTTGTTTCTCTTAGAATAAAGTCTATTTGTGTCTGTGCTTGTCTCTCTTTTTCACGTAGAGGCCTATAGTAGCGACAGCATGTGACTGCGTTGCCTTGCATTTTTGTGAGCAAATGTATTCACCACGGCCTGTAGGTCCAGGTTGCAGGCCCGGACATTGCGACATTGTGCATTGTATGTTCATAGCGCGGCACACAATGTAAACCTATTCTTGAATAATGCACGCCTGGATATACCAGTGATAAGGGACGGTTGCGAAACTGCTGTATTTGAAGCACCACTCCCTTCAACCCAGTTTTCCTGATGTTGTTATGATTTTCAAGCAGTTTTTTTTACCATCCCTGTAACTGTTGCTTCTGCGGAGAGATTATTTTGTAAACTAAATCTCATAAAGAACTACCCAAGAAGCATTAGGCTCTCGGTCTGATATGCTCTTTTGAAGACCTGAGTAAGCGCCACTCATTGCACTATTTTTCAAGACCTAGGGCACTTTTTCAGTCACATACCCGAAGCCCAAGAAACAAACATTTCGCTTCCGAGTACATATGTCAGTTAAAATAAGGTTTATGAATGAATTTTTGGAAGGTTATTGTCAAAATGATTTATTCAATGAAAATGTGGACATTGATGTCACAGGCGCATGGGCCCCCACAGCTCATCATTTGTAGTTTTTTATGATTGTCACATTAACCTACATACAGCTAATTAGTGTTTGATTTTCAGGGGGTAAATACAGGCAAATGTGTTGATAGAAGTTACCTTGTCCTAGAGAAATTTTAAGTGTTTCTATGGGAAAAATGAATGGTGGAAATATTATTGGAACCATTTCCTTGTTTGACCGCTAGGCTTTTGGGGGATTATGACTCATAATGTGGTACTCTATTTTAAACTGCCTGAGTAAGACATTTTCATTTATAACCTCTTCTCAGTCTTCGTTGCCACCTAGTGGTACTTATGTGATACAGTCAGAGTACTACACTGAGCACTGTGCAGTATGTGCAGTAGTGTAAAGATACTTTAAAATACTAGTTAAGTTGTTTTTTGTGCTATCTGTACTTAACTATTTATATTTTTGAAAACTATTACTTCACTACATCCATTTAGAAAATATTGTACTTTTTACTCTATACATTTTCCTTGACACACGTTATTTTTTGAATGCTTAGCAGGACAGAAAAATAGTCAAATTCAAGCACTTATCAACTGAACATCCCTAGTCCTCCCTATTGCCTCTGATCTGGTGGACTCACTAAACACACATGCTTCGTTTGTAAATTATGTCTGAATGTTGAAGTGTACCCGTGGCTTTCCATAAATTAAAAAACAAGAAAATGGTGCCATCAGGTTTGTTTAATATAAGGAATTTGAAATGATTTATACTTTTACTTGATACTTAAGTATATTTTTAAACAAATATTTTTAGCTTTTACTCATGTAGAATTTTACTGGGTGACTTTTACTTTTACTTGAGTCTTTTTCTATGAAGATATTTTTTAATTTTACTCAAGTAGGAGAGTTGGGTACCTGTTCCACCACTGTGTATGTGCAAGTTCAGAGGTGTTACTGTTTTTTTCCTAATGATCAGCTTTCTCCTTTTTTTTTCATTCTTTCTTCCCCAGGATGAAAACATCATGAGGTCCCTGCAGCTTTTCGAAAACGTCATATAAATGAAACAGACAAAAGAGACACAGTGGGAAAACGAAAGAGAGATAGGAAAGACCTTTGAACTGTGAGAAGAAAGAGCAGCCCACCATTTAATGGCAAAAAGGGACACACATAAACTTTGCTGTCAGCATGGTTATGAGAGGTACTCAACACTGGCCGCCCAGCAACAGCTATATGCATCTGCCGTGTGGCACAGTGTCTCACCATCACATTACAATGGCAGTGACCAATCAACGGGCTGGGTTATGACCCCTCCCACTGACCTCTGACCCCTTGTACCTGTTTTTGATCTTCCTGTGACCCTGTAATCTTTCACCCTTGGTCCGAACTCTCTCAGTCTTGTTCTGTTGATGTTGTCGTCGTTGTTATGGTTACTGTTCTCCCAGAGAGTGTATATAACACATGTTAATTGACATACTGACATTATAGAGACATACACACACATATTAAGACATACACACATACCTACACTGTGTCAGGCCGGGATTCAATCCGAGGTGCACTATTGAGCGATCTCTTTGAACGTCGGGGAAGTTGCCCTTAAAAGTTGCACCGTCGACAGTCAGTGCGCTGCTCTATAACACTCCTTGGATTGAATCCTGGCCTCAATTTCACCACAAATACAGTTTACAGATACAAATTGAGGACATTTCCTGTACATTTTCATTTGTAGAATTCATGTGATCTGTATTCGACCGCAACATATTAAGAAATATAAATTTAAAACAAGTCAGTCCTAACCCCGCTAAATGCAGCACTCCTACTGTATGTGTGTTAGTGTTAGTCAATGTTTTTCATGTTGTGGTGCCTTGTGTCATTGTGTTTTTGGCTTCTATCTTTCTGTCTGCACTGAGCTCCGTTCATCTGCCTTTTGTCTGTCAATCTGGCCAGATGATGTTCCCACCCACAGAACCTAGATTGAATGTTCTATGGCAATTTTGAAGTAGTGCTGAGCGAATAACCAAAATGTTGGTTTATTTTCAGTTTGTAAATAACTAATTGACTGACATTGGTTCCATTATTTGAATTCCATTTAGTTCTGCACCATTTGTGCCATTTCTCTAGAGAGATTTCTCTCTGGGACATCTTGTCCAGCTCATCAGAGTTAAGCTCTGAAAACATAGTAATGAACTACATTGACCAGAATCCATTGCCTACAGCTAGCTGCCTCCTGTTCTCATTGGTTCTTTGCTGGGCAAGCCTGTGTGGCCGACAGACAGACACAGAGAGATAGGAGAGGGCTATTGATAGTTGTTATTTAGCAGTGTTAAAAGTATGCCTTATCTACTTTATAGAACTACTTCAAATGTGATTTCATCAGACAGCAGGCAGCTAACCAGCTATGTAAGCCTGCTATCCGGAAGGATGACTCTGGGAGAACAGAGATAGATGGCTGGCTGGCAGCTACAGCCTAAGCAGAGATGAGATGATGACTTGTAATAAAATATTAAGTAATCAAATGAAATTAAAAAAATATACACAACAACTGAAATATTTTATTAAAGTAATGTGAACAAGGGATGGTTTGTTAATAAGTGATATGCAGTAATTGCATATCTTAGTGTAACCATACTAAAAACAAATATGTAATATACATAACCAAAATATTTAATTTACTGTAAGTAAAGTCATGTGAATAAATTATGGTTTAGAGCCTAATAACTGATACTAATAGGCTGTCACTCACTACCATCAATTATTTTATTCATTGTTGTTACAGCAATGAACAATGCATTTATTGTAAAAAATAAGAAAACCGCGATTATTTTTCAAAACCAAAACTGAACTCAAAAGCGCTATTCGCTCAGCAGTATTTTGAAGTGTATTCTTATGCTTTTTTGTGCCAATATGAGAGAGAGAGAGAGAGAGAGAGAGAGAGAGAGAGAGAGAGAGAGAGAGAGAGAGAGAGAGAGAGAGAGAGAGAGAGAGAGAGAGAGAGAGAGAGAGAGAGAGAGAGAGAGAGAGAGAGGAGAGAGAGAGAGAGAGAGAGAGAGAGAGAGAGAGAGAGAGACAGAGAGAGAGAGAGAGAGAGAGAGAGAGAGAGAGAGAGAGAGAGAGAGAGACCTTGTCACTGAGAATACAGGAATGAAAGCCATGACATGGGTGGTGATGACAATAGCCTAATCAATGTGAAGACTTACTGACAACAAAACACAGAATCTCTTATTTCACAGTCCCCTATTACCTTACCTTCACCTATACTTTTATACAATATCAAGATTCATGATCAGCAAAGCACAGAGAGGTGAGACTAACAGACTGAGAATGACAGACAGAAAGGGGGAAAAAAATCACATCAGTGTATATTGAAATGTTGTACAAAATGATATTTAACAATAAACTTTTCAAAGAAACTAGTGACCTTTTTGAAGTGTCTTCTTTAGCAAGGGGGAGAGGCTGTGAGCAATGAAAGCTTTCCATTCATGTCTCTATGTCACAAAAAAACATAAACAAAATGATCTCAAGTGAAGTGTTTATATCGTTATTTACATATGTATACATCCTAAGTACAAATTATGAAACATTTACATCCTATTAGGAAATGTGTCACAAATGAAACTTTAGAGGATGTTTTAGTTTCATTACCAGCATGACATGCATCCTTCTGCCCCCCTGTCCATTTCCTCCCTCTACATATCCCTCTACCTTACACACACTCCTCCTCCTATTCTTCCCTGTCAATTTTAGTCTACAACCTCAGTCTTCAGCCATAGAGTCACAGTGTGGAATGTGACATAAGGCCAGATAGGGGTAAAAACACTTGCGGACACTGGTAACGGTGCTTGTGTAATGTCGACAGTGCAGTCATTCATTCAGGTTGAGGGTGTGGTCCTATCAGACGCCTCGTCTCTACACAATCTCAAAGGGGCATCACACTGTCCATACCCTCCATTTTGGCACCAACAAATCATCTAGGATCAGATCAGATCACCCCAATTGGACGGATGAACAAATGTGTGACCCTGGAACAGCGGTTGGGGGAGTCTTCCTCCTACTCCCTCTCCTCGGCCCAGGGCTGCATGTTCTGCAGGGCGTACAGGGAGGAGTTATGTGAGCACAGTGGGTCGGAGCCTGCTGATTCGCCGAGGGACTTGTGGAGGGCGTCGGCCTGCAGTTGCAGGATCAGTCGATTGGCCTGTTGACGCTCAGCCTCCCTTTCCTCCGCTGTCTGTCTCCTGAGAGAGCAAAAAGAGAGAGAAAAATGAATTGCATAAAATTGAATTATGAACAAAGAATATTTATATGTTGACATTCAGTGATGGTCAAACTTAGGTAGCCTATAGTGGACATTTATAAACCCCCTCAACTTTCCATATGCATCTACAGCTTATTTTGTCTTATAACACAAGTGTAAAAAATTGGCTTCACAGTACAAAGATCATAGCGACTCTCCTGAACAAGCCCATAATAAGCACACTAGGCAACTGGAACCAGCTGGTAGATCCCAAATGTTTCTTCCCAAAAAAGGATGGGAATATCCTGTAGGCCTACCACCAGCAGAACCAGGAATAGAAATCAGTGCCAGGAAAAAACATGATGGTAAGAACATCCTGCGCCTGTTTGCCTTTAGTTTAAAATCCTCTGCAATTACACATTCACACAACCTAAAAATGATTAATCCCCCATTAAGGCCTCGCTAAAACTAACCTCCTCCCCAGACTAATTGCACATGAGCGGAAGTGACTGGTGAATGAGATTTGAAAACATGTCAAACGAAGAGGTAAACCATAGGTTTAGATATACATCACATCGTTGCACCTGTCCTATTTATGGTGTCTGTGAGAGCATGGGCAGCGCCATTGAGGCCATGTCTATTTTGAAGTAGACAATTTTCATCTTCTACCACTTCTATGACTTGGCAAAGAACCTGAAAGTGTGCATACTGTCAGCTGTAGTGTGCTGTTTGAAAAGGTATAAAGTCAAGTTTGGTGATTTAGTGCCATCTGCAGTTATGGAATGTTTGCTCACTAGTGTAATTCATTGGCTGATCCCTCCTGATGACCCGGATGGAATCAATTATGTGATCATTCCTGAACCCATAGGAAGTCCCACCCAGTTGACTACTTCAAAACGGGGAAAGTCATCAATGGCCTGCCCATGCTAAAATGGGCTTTTGGGCACTAGAGCCCTGTATCCATCTCCATGGGCGCAACTTCACTGGTGACGGGGGACATTGCATTTTTGGTCCCCCCAATTTTATGTGTGATACAAAATGAGGCAACGGTGTGTTTTAGGACCATGCGGATGCCTCCGAGCGGTCGGGTAGGCTGTTTGGAGTGTTTATCCAACTGAATTAAAAAATATATAATAATTATAATTATTTCCCCCCCCCACTTCCGAAACCAAAGTTGCACCTCTGTCCCTCTATATGAGGTCAACTCAAGGTTTGAGTAAACAGTTAAGCTCATGGATCAACTGACCTCCATTTTGTCCGTCGGTTCTGGAACCAGGTCTTGACTTGCGCGTCGGTCATCTTCAGGCTCTTGGCAAGGGTGGCCCGCTCGGCGCTCGCGAGGTACTTCTGCCGGTGGAAGCGCTTCTCCAACTCACAAATCTGCACACGGGAGAACGATGTCCGAGGCTTTTTCCGTTTGGGCGGCGTGCGGTTCTGGTATGGATGACCTATTCGCCTGGTCACCGTAAATGGCACGAGAGCTGATGGAGAGAGCAGAAAGACAGACAGACTGGAGGTTGAGTTTACGCAGTGGAAAAGTGAGGTGAGCCTCCAACTTTGTTGTGCAGTTGATAAGGTTTGGTAGTAGGCCTACATAATCCTCACCCGGAAACAAAGGTTTGGCTATAAATGTTTTGAATATTTATTATATAGGTTCATTTGGCGTCTGAATAAAACCGAGCAGTTCTGTTTTATCCGGTTGTTTTCTGTGGATAAAGATATCATTGCTGTCTGGCTATTGAAATTTGGCTTGCCTCCTCTTTGGTGAACAAACAATCACATGAAATAGCCTTGTAAATACAGGGAGTGAATCATTTTGGCTTCAGTTCTGGGTGCCGAATTGGAACATAACAAATGTAAATAAATCAATAGTATTATGGCCTAACATTCAAACTATGTGACACCACTCTTGGCAAGAATGTTTTCGAGTTTTTCATATATCTTTGTCTAAACTGTTGGGTGTGAATTATGGCGGAAAAAAAATCGTTGTGGAAAATAATGACTCCCAACATAATTGCTACAATGTTATTGTTTATTATGTTTTCCTATTTCACGTGGTATGTTAATAGCTTTT
Source organism: Oncorhynchus masou masou (assembly GCF_036934945.1). NCBI lineage: Eukaryota > Metazoa > Chordata > Actinopteri > Salmoniformes > Salmonidae > Oncorhynchus > Oncorhynchus masou. The sequence continues at coordinate 56,048,094 of NC_088243.1, forward strand.
TAATTTGTAGCATATAATTGATTAAAATTGCATTGTAAGAATCCACCAAAATAGCATGTTTATATTTCATTTTATCTCTCTGTAAATGCCTCTCTTTTCATTGACCCCCAAATTATTTGTTTGGGATTTCTCACTCATTTCGTTTCGAAAGGCCAATTTGATAGACCAACTCAATATTTGTGTGATTTTCGTTGCTATAGTATAGGCTAAGTATTGTAATATTCACATTGGCTATAAATGATTAAGAGAAATAATGAAACAGGCAACAATTTCAGTGATATTGCGTGGGCCGAGTCTGCTAAATGACTACATTAATAAAAAATGTAAGTCTACATTTTCTTTTTTTTTTGTATGCATAAAAGGTTGAAGATTGAATTAATGTGCCTTGTTATTTTATTGATCACACATCATTATTTAAATGTTTATTGCTGTATCTTTCTCGTTGTTATTAGTCTTTTCACGTTTTCTAAGCTTATTGCACGCTTATTGTAAGCTAAGCTGTCTTGAACACATTGAAAGTAAAATTGCCATTACGGGAAACATAGATAACCGAAATCACTGCGCATGAAATTGTGTATTTTTTTTTCAATAACATTATTTGATGCTAAGGGTTCTATCGGAAAGTTACCTGATAACCTTTCCTTGGCGAACCTATTCCCGACCCACGGGTAACATAGGCCTCCATACCCGGGTACAGCGCTCATCAAGTGCGGCGGCCCGGAGGTAGTTAACGGTCTGTGAGCAGGCACCCGGATCACTCCTCTGCTACCCAGGCTACAGTTCACTCCGTACAAACCAGGGTCCTCTAACTGTGGTACCATGCCGGAGAGGGAGATGGACAGCGCAGTGTAGGAGGCAGCGCTCCCTCCAGTTGGGCTTCCCAGACGGTAACCGTCTCCACTGCTTGTATCCGAACCGTATCTGCTGCTGGTCCTTCCGGTCTCTGAGTCAGCACCGCTACTGAGTATCTGGTCGATACCGAAGCTGATGGGTTCGTGCTGGGCCGCTTTGGGAGGAGGACTTGGGGCGCTGGGTGCGCGCTCCATCCTCACCTTTCAATAGACTGTGGGATGGCTGGACTGGATGGAAATTAAATTACGAGGTTAAACGGCCGGTTTGTGCCAAAGAGAAGATGCCGTTGGCTCCAATGTCATCTTCCTTTCAAAATCCGACCGTCTGCAACTTCGGAAAGGCCTCCTTCAGATCATCCTCGGGAGCGCCAGTGGAAGTTTGATGTGCGTTTGGAGACGTCTATGACGCTCTACTCCCTGCGTCAAAACATCTTGGTCTTGCTGTTTCCCCCCAAAAGCCCCATTCCCGTGATTCTATTGGTTGATGCTGTCAACGCCTTGACTGTTCATTGGTTGTCATTTTAATGACTGATTGAAGTATGGTGGGTATCACTTGGCACCATACTCCTTCCCGGCTCTCAGAGTTGGTCAATTTAGTGCCATATCAAAGCATCGATTTCTAAACCTTTTCATTTGACCTGTTCGGACAATCCTTCACTTGACATTGTGGGTTTACAGGTTTTCAAAGGGTGATCCGAGTCCATGTTTTCTAATCTCTATTTTGTAACCATTGTCCCGGTCTCCATGGAAATGCAGTATGCTGCAATATAATATTTCCATTGAACTGAAATAATAGATAAGTGTTGCAACACTTAGGTCTACCTATATTTATATTTCCTATTGCCTTTCCTATTTGTATAATATTCCGTTTTATCGTTGATTATCTCAATAGCTCTTGTCTCTTTATTGTGTATGCCTTTTTTATTCTCTCTGTGGTATATCTGTGATCGGCAAAACAGTTCATAACGCTTCGTGTGTTGTGGGCTGTGCGTCTCTCCCCGGACCAGTATGGAGTAGTGGAGATTAATGCAGGCAGTTCAGTCGTATTATAGATTTTTGTTCTACGAGAAACACGAGAGGGCCTTTATTAACACAAGAGTTTCTCTCTATTCGTCATGGATTGAAGTGGTCCTTGGTTAGGGCCATTGGTTTAAGGTATAGAATAAGCGAGGCATCACCTCTATGATTACGAGCATCTGTTCACAGCTACAGTTTACTCCTCCCCTGTAAGTAAAGCTGTGGGTTATGTCATACACACGCCAGGATTAATAATTATAATAGGAATAATGCTTTTAGTCCTTAGAAGGCCTAAACTGTACCACCGCGGTGCCATCATCAAATGTTAATAAAAGGGAATTGTGTGACGAAGCCACGGGCTAGTACAGATGAAGGGAGGATCGGAAAGGTCGCTTGAACCTGCTGCCCATCAGACGCAATGAAAAGACGGACACAATGAACTGTTTCTCGAACCCTGGCTCGAGCCTTGGGTTCGAATGGGTTCCTGTCCTCATCTCTAGTGCTGATGTAGGCCTAGTCTTTCACCTATTTAACATTTTCACCTAATTTATTTACAATAGCCAAGGTTTTCAACACAGGTTTCACTTTTTTATTTTATTATTAATTAGCTTATAATTTAACCCTATATTTTGGGTTGCAATACGTTTAAATTTTGACACGCATAGATAAACTGTAACTATAATGAATAAGACATGTTTTCATGATTAATTTCAACTCGATCAAATTTGTTCCACGAATACATGGAGGTTATCTTGTTGTTTGTTTCTTGACCAATGCACATTAGGCTATTCTGTTCCATCGCAACATTAAACGTTTTTTTTTCTTATCAAACGTGTGTTAAGGATTTCAGATTCATCCAGTGGAAATTTCTCTATGAATAATAATGATTTCGTAGTAATTATTTTGAAGTAGTTTACAATACATATGTTATCTGTAAACGAATAAACGAGGTATCAAAAAACTCAAACTTGAGGTGGTTATTTAGCAGTACGGACTGGCAGAATTGGCTAGTTTCCCCCGCCATATGTGACCCCGCTGGTGGTCATATTTCCATGGGGAAGAATTGGACTCTAGTAACTCTCATTTGACCGTACACATTTAGGCTACTGCCTATATAGTTATCAGGCTATGTCATATTAAAATCATACACACTTTTCATTGTGTATGTTGTTCATAAGTTCATAAAATTACATGTTTGATATATATTTATTTTTATATTGCATACATTCGATTTAGATTTTATATGACAATCTGTACGCATATACCATTGCTTTTTGCAATATATTTTTCGTATTTTTTGCTACACTGTGGATTCTGGAACTGAGAGCTACTAGAGTCCATAGGCTAGGCACCACTGGAAATGGAATGAGCGGACTGGGACCGGGAAGCGTTGGTCCAGGGGTCGTGGGTGTAAATGAGTTTGTGTAATCATCAGATTTTCCGAGATTATGTCACATTAGCCCCGATGTACCCCGGAAAACCACCCATGATATCACTAATTGCGGAAAAAGCTTTTGGTATTTTATTAGGATCCCAATTAGCTGTTGCAAAAGCAGCAGCTACTCTTCCTGGGGTTCAACACAAAACATGAAACATAATACAGAATGACATAATACAGAACATCAATAGACAAGAACAGCTCAAAGACAGAACTACATACAAGCAACTACATATAAGCATCATAGGCCCACTGTATGGATTCTATAATCACAATTAGGTTTATAAAATAACAATAGCCGTAGTAAATCATAAAAATACTAGAAATAAATAAATACGCAAATGGATACAAAACATATTAACTTTATAAAAAAAGAGTGTGCTTGATTGACAATGACACCAATGGAGTTGGCAAGAGCACAGACAGATCAGGGAACAAGACTCCATGTAGATATGCCTACTTTCGAACAAAAATGTTAAAGCCTTTAACAACAATTATATAATAGTGGTTACAAAAAAACAACAATGCCAATACTATAGTAGGCTAAAATAATTGTAACACTTATAATTATTAGTCGAGTAATTGGCGTAACACTTGACTTTGGCGAGCTCTCTTCATCTAAATGACCCTCTGCTAGAACGTCAATTCTCGTGCAAAATTGCAAAGCCAATTTATTCAGCTGGCATTCTGGTTCTCTGGAGAGATTTGCTCCAGTCCAAAGAAAAGGGAACAAAAGACTGAAAGCGTGCGATTTGTTTGAGAAATTACCACTTGATCTGCATAATCGAGGTTCGGGCTCGTGGCACCCGCGGGCTCCATTTTTATTGCACGAGTCTCCACTGTTATCAATTTCACGAGCGGGCTTCTGTCTCTCTTAGGGACGTGATCGTCTTCTTTTGAATAATGAATGACGCGTTTTTCTGTCGTCACTAAAGTGCCCGTGATGTTAGAATATGAAAAGGCAGCCGTAAGTAATAGTGCATTTAAAGAGGATCTACAAATGTTTTATTATGATATGTAGAAAGAGAGGGAAAACGGGGAGATGAGTGTGGGATAGGAAGGAGAGAGGGGACTAGAGAGATGTGTTTTATTGCAATAGAAGCGACAGTGGTGGAGGACGAGATTGCCTCGCAGCCAAATGGAGTTGCTAATGAAACTTTACCGCTCCTAACGATTCTTTTCCTGCCGTCCTCATGAAATATTTAAAGTGTTTAATATACATATTAAGCTCCAAGACATTGGCGCTGGCTACTGGGCAACAGGCTGCTATAGCAATCAATGAAGCTTGAGTCATACAACATTTATTGGGGCTATTTCACATTAGCCGACACTGCTTGACAGAATAAATCTCTGTTTACAATGAAAGAGAAAGATAATGTTTGCTCTTTTCCATGCTCAGTGTATGGTGTTCCCACTGTGGGAATTGTGTTGCATGCTGACATGCTCAGTGGGATGATTCAATAGGTCGGAGATGGGTGGAACGGGATCTCCAGTCCCTCTGGGGACGAGGATAACCCTGCCTGTGTTAGAGCATAAAACACAGGACTATGGAGTGGTAGGGCTTTGCCCTTGTGGGTACAGGGCATGCACAAAGTCCTTAGTAGGCAGGCTACTATTGGCTAAAATAGGTTTGGAAGACAAAGCCAATCACAGAAAATGTTTGTTTTATTGTATATATTTCAAGCATTTATTTTGAGATATTTTTTGAGCGTTGTGCTCTTGGTTTGTAAAAACAAAGGGAAGGATGGGGTTTGGCTGAGATCAAGTGTGTGAGTGTGTGTGTGTTTGTGCGTGCGTGGAACATTTGTCTGATGGTTGAATGCACGTCTGCCTCTTCATGCTGGTTAGACAGAGACAGCGAGAAAGAAAGAGAAAGGGGAGGAGGAGGGGGGCAGGAAGGTAACCACACGATCTTGAATTAAAGGGATGGATGGAGAGGAAAAGGATGGACCAGATTGAGATGTAAGAGAATCGGCATTAACACATTAATGAGTATCACATGGCTTTGGTTAGTGTCTGTCTGTCTGTCTGTCTGTCTGTCTGTCTGTCTGTCTGTCTGTCTGTCTGTCTGTCTGTCTGTCTGTCTGTCTGTCTGTCTGTCTGTCTGTCTGTCTGTCTGTCGTTTTTAGACCCAGACACCCCAATGTTTTAAAAAGCATCACATTTCAAAATGCATTTGGCTGTCCTTGACAAATGACTAATGAAATTAATTAGTGAGCACGTTAGCGAGTGTGTAGATGTGTCAGACTTGATTTGTGTGTGTGTGTGTGTTTGTGTGTGAGCAGCTGAGGCGACCTGCAGGCCCCTTGGTCCTGTGTTAATGTGTTAATTCATTAGTGTTCATCTCAGTATCATTGTGTCAGAGCAGCGCTTACCAGCCCTCTCTGTTCTCTGCGCTTCATAAAAGCCGATTATCCTGCGTGTCGCCGTTCTGCCCATTCTTCTGCCTTTTGACCTCCTCACCCCTCCTGTTGCCTACCCGCGGGGTGCTGGTGGAGGGGAGAAGGGGGGGGGACCAGCTGCCACCAGCCGTAGTGCTCCCCTCCCTGATAGAGGAGATACTCCAGTCCCCTGCTTTGCCTGGCCTGCACTGCCACCAGTCCCACCTGTCCTGCCCCAGGCTGCAGTCTGACACACACACACACACACACACACACACACACACACACACACACACACACACACACACACACACACACACACACACACACACACACACACACACACACACACACACACACACACACACACACACACACACACAAACTTTCATATATTTCCCTGCACACACGTGTTGGTCTGAGGTGTGACTGAGTGAGAGAGAGGTAGTATGTTAATGAGAGAGATAGTATGTTAGTGAGTGAGAGAGAGATAGTTTGTTAATGAGAGAGATAGTATGTTAGTGAGTGAGAGAGATAGTATGTTAGTGAGTGAGAGGTAGTATGTTAGTGAGCGAGAGGTAGGATGTTTGTGAGCGAGAGGTAGTATGTAAGTGAGTGAGTGAGTGAGCGAGAGGTAGTATGTTAATGAGAGAGATAGTATGTTAGTGATCATGGAGCTCTATTTCTCTATTGATTTCCCATTATTTATCAGAGGTAGTCCCTGGTGCGTCATTAGTGTGTATCAGAGAGAGAAGGAGAAACTAATACCAGTCACTCACACCAGCACAGGGCTATCAGCTTACCCTCCCTCAGGGCAGGGAGGAGGAGAGTGTGTGTGTGTGTGCGTTCGTGTCTATGTGGTATGGGTTAACAGATGGGTCTGGATACTGTTGGTAGTGGAGCAGTGGAGAGAATCATTTTCCTGTTGAACCCATACACTTTTCTCCTCTTTTTACTTCTCATTCCATTCTAGTTCTTTGCCGTCTGCCTTTTTAACCATGTAGAGAGAGAGAGAGAGAGAGAGAGGTAGAGAGAGAGAGAGAGGGAGAGAGGGAGAGAGAGAGAGAGAGAGAGAGAGAGAGAGAGAGCGAAAAGGGGAGAGATAGAGAGAGAGAAAGGGGAGAGAGAGAGAGAGAGAGAAAGAAAGAGAGAAAGAGAGAGAAAGAGGGAAAGAGAAAGGGAGAGAGAACGAGAGAGAAAGAGGGAGAGAGAGAGAGAAAGAGGGAGAGAGAGAGAAAGAGGGAGAGAGAAAGGGAGAGGTAAGTAGGTTTCCTAGTCTCACCTGGACCGGTGGGATTTTCCCTCTCCCTCCCTGTGGATTCAAAAGGATGGCTGTATAAGTGAATTTGGAGTGAACATCATTCATCATATTAATTTTACACCCATGTGATTATAGTACCCCCTCTCTCTACACACACACACACACACACACACACACACACACACACACACACACACACACACACACACACACACACACACACACACACACACACACGGATGGGGGTGACCCAGGCCTGCCTCCCCTGCTGACCCCCAATCTGTTCCCCAACCTCTCACCACCAGAGACCGGGGCACACCAGGAGAGTGAGATACACACACACACACACACACACACACACACACACACACACACACACACACACACACACACACACACACACACACACACACACACACACACACACACACACACACACACACACACACACACACACAAGCTTATGAGCATGTGTAATTCTGTGTGTGTGTGTGTGGTTTTTGGCATACAACACATGTGTACGTTCTGATGGATATTTTCTCGGACAGGACCATGTGTGTGGACAGAGTGTGTGAGTGGATGGGGAGTCTGTGTGTGTGTGTGTCCGTACCCTCTGCCCCCTCCCACTGGTGTTAATTGATTCTCAGTGCACTCTGCTGATTGGTGTGAGGACCCCTAGGGGTGGGGAGAGTATCCAGCTGCCCCCTCCCCATCTCTGTGACCCCTCCCCCCCACCCACACACACACACGCCACACACCCTCAACCATTGATACTGTACACACACTGAAACACAGTCTTCAATGGGGATCTCCCACTGCAGTGAAAAGGAGGTTGGCTGACACAGTTCAGCAGATTGTGCTACAAACACATAGAGAGAGAGAGAGAGAGAGAGAGAGAGAGAGAGAGAGAGAGAGAGAGAGAGAGAGAGAGAGAGAGATAGTGTTGGACCATTCAGGTTCTTCATGAATAACTTACCAGAGATGTGTGTGCTCTCACCTGTGTGTGTGCCTGTGTGTGTGTGTGTGTTTGTGAAGATGAATGTGTGGTTATTAATTTCCAGCAGTGCCCTCTGGGTGAGATGTTATTATAAGTCTGATTACCACTAATCTCTTATTAATTGCCATCAGCGATTACACAATGGCCATATATCCGGCTGATTTGTGTAATGAATTTAGCAATGTGCATTTTTTAATCGCTGCAGGTGGCTCATCAGTCTGTATGCTAATGCAAAAGTTTTGTCTTTGTGTGTGTGTTTGTGTGTCTGTGTGTGTGTCCGTTAGGCTTGGGCGGTATACTGTATATACCATATACCGGGGTATTTGGAAATAGGCATGGGATGGTTTTTCAATACCGTCAATACCGTTGAAACTATTTTTTTACATTGTTTTTAAATAAATGTTAATATTTGTAGCCACTTTTTAATTAAATACCTGCAGTCAACTTGTGCAATGCTGTATTCCTCATTTCACCTGTCACATCATTTTTTAATTATGAAACTTACTAGTTGTCCCCAGTCATGTGGTGTTTGTTTACAAGCACACAACGACGAGAGACCAGAGCCTTGTGAGTCACTCACTGTTGTGCAGCACAAGCCAGGTGATCGAGTTACAGTATGGAATTTACAGCTAAATCTTTTGCCAGCTAAATCTTTCATAACTTTTTAAAATGTGCTAAATGCTCTGCAGTTGTGCAATTGGTCTGCTAATTTAGCAGCTAGTTAGCTATCTAGCTAGTGGTTAGCTTCTTCCAAAATCAAGCTTCGCTTGGTATCAGCAGAGAATCCCCTCCTGGATTAAGAGCTTTGCTGTCTAATATTTTTTTTGTGCAGCAAACTGTTAGCAGCATTTTTGAGTAAATTGTATAACATTATGAACTGGGATGTCTGTCCTGCAAATAGTTTAGGTCAGAGACAGTTTAAAATGTTCACAATGCACTTGATAGCATTTAGTTAGCATTCTCTATGGGATTTTACATGTACTTTTTAGCATTGCTAACCTTTGGATTACAGAGGCTCAGTGGGGTTTGAAAATAGTGCCCCTTGTGTTCAGGGTCTGTATTACTGAAAATCCCGGGATGGCACAAGGTCAGTATGACAATCTGGGTACCACCCAAGCTTAGTCTCTCTCTGTGTGTGTGTGTTTATGTTTGTTTGTATGTGTGCGTGTGTGTAGCCTACGTGTGGGAGAGGAAGGGGACATTAAAGTTTCCTTGTTTTTTAAAGTCTTGACTTTAAACATGGTTGAAATGACCAGTGTTGTTGGATAATGCAGAATCCCAATCTCTAACACAGAGAAGCCCTCTGGACAGTGATAGCTCATCGTTCCAGTGATTTAATCACATGCTGGAATGTATGAGTAGAATAGAGAGAAAGAGAGAGAGAAAGAGAGAGAGAGAGAGAGAGAGAACAAGAGAGAGAGAGAGAGAGAACAAGAGAGAGAGAGAACGAGAGAGAGGAATGTGTAGAGAGATAGTTGTGAGAGAGGGAGAAAGGGAGGGGAGAAGAGAGAACAAGAGAAAGATGGATAAGTAGAGAGATAGAGTGTGAGAGAGAGAGAATGGGAGAGAGATAGTGAGAGAGGAAGATATAGGCTTGGCTTTGCTGTGATAAATAGCCCAGGCTCTCTCTATTGCATTAGCCCGGCTAACCGATAGATTGCAGTCCGAATGGGCAGAGACACATACAATAGGTTTCTCATATAAAGTTGCATATTAAATTCCTTCACAGGACTGCACCCTGTAAGCATGTTTCAGGGAAAAAGGAAAGAGAGACAGATAATAGATAGTGGAAAGAGAGGGGGGGAGAGAGAGAAAAAGGCTGATTTAGGAAAAAATAGAGAGGAACAAGAAAGGAAGAGAGACTGAGATGGAGAAGCAGGTGAGGGGAGAAAATATTCTGTCTGTAACTTTCTTTCTTTGTACATCTTGTACATACCGGTATGTGTGTTTTGTGTTCTCTCTAAACAGCTATGTGTGTTCCTCGCTGTTCTGTGTTATTGCTAACAACCTCTTAATTGCTTTCTAACTCATTAAGATGCTGATGTTTTAATAGTAATTAATCCATCATTTGTCCATATGCAAATATGGACCATAGAGAGTTCTTCTCCAAACAGTATCTGTCCCTTAATCCAGTGTTAATGCAGAACCCTAGTGGAAGGAGACAATGTGAAGCTGCTTCACTCTTAATTGCTTACTAACTACATTTAATTACACGGCTATGACTGTGGGAGTTGGCTCATCAGAAAAAATAGCTTCTGGAAGTTGATTGGAGTTCAACTAAACAATCCATCCTTCTAAATCTTTCAAGGGAATCCATCCTAAATGTTTTGGAAGATATCTTGGTGTTTGTAAATGTTCAACAAATGATGGTGGCAAGTGTGAATTGTGCTACATAACTCCACTATCTGATCTCTGCCTATGTCCCAATCTGTCTTTTTGTCTGGTCTCCTTTCTTTCTCTCTCTCCCTCCTCCCCCCGTGCTTTCCACCCCTCCTCTCTCCAGATCTTATTAACTCATTAACTTTTTTCATTATTTTTAATAAAAGATGAGTTATGACTCCAGCCTCTCTGGGGCGCCGTATCCTTCCTCTTTCACTGTCTTTCACTTCTACTGCTCTCCTCCTCTCGTCCCACTCTTCTCCTGCTCTCCTCCCCTCTTCCCACTCTTCTCCTGGTCTCATCTGCTTCTTCCTCTAAGGCCTAGATTCAATCAGATCAAGCATTAAGCCGGCGATAGCAGACACCCGTTTCGCGGATGTTTTTGACGGTGTCAGAGGTGGAATTGCGCTGGAGTTGTCAAATCGCTGAGCAGTTGCTCTTGGGCCATCACCAGTTACCACAGCCGCAAAGTCATAAACCCCGCCTATCCCCACAATCACCCACTGATTTGGCCTTTTTTCTTTAGTGTTTCTCCTCGTGGAATGCTGACGGCCATGTCAGAAGCCAAACTAGGGTTGGTACAGCCAAGAGGCACCCATCTGTTAGAACGTTGCCCTCAGCCCCCCCCACTCAATCCCAACAAACAATCAAAACTAACAAGTTCAATAACTACAGGCAGATGTATGGTGATGTGCTGGCGGAAGCTTTCAACGGGTCAGTATCCTACAGAGTAACACGAGAAGAATGCAGTTGCTGAATTTATGTAGGTATTCTAAACTACGTGATTCGATAGTTTTCAAATGTAGTAACAGGTCCATGTGGGATAAACAACCCTTTACATAATACCATAGAAGCAGTGTTGTGCTAATATAACTAATGTGCACCTTTCCCATTTCATTGACATTGCCAGCTAGGTAACTCGCTAGTTAGGTAGTTAGCTAGCTAGTTAGGTAACGTCGGCTATGCTAGCAATGATAGTGATAATGATTATGAAAATGTACAAAACCAGATACTTAATCAGCAGTCTATGCTCTAGCTATCAGTATACTCACCACCATTAGGGACCAATGGATTCCAACCACCTATTCCGTCCGCATGGCAGGGTACTAGGGTCCTTTCGCAGGGCATGCAAACCAGAGTTGGCTGTGGTCAAGCCCTATAGAGATGTTCAGTCTCAAGCGGCCGTGATCCTTTGGGGGCAGATGAAACAAAGGAGCCCCAATCATGAAGCGAAGCAAAAGGGGCCGAGGTGCGATTTGCACATGGAGGTTGGCAAAAGGGGGCATGAATTGTTGACATAATTGTAATCCAAACCCAACCTTAATTTACTCATTACTCCAAACTTTAGACCAGACTGACTTAATGACCAAAAATGATCCTATTTACACTTTGTAGTCAATTTTGGCATTGAAAAAATGTTTCTGTCTCATATCGATGCTAACCCTAACCCTAACCCACATAGGCTGTTTTTAAAGGGATTAGTTGGTTTTTAGGGTCAGACGCTCTTTTAAAATCTGATTTTAAACCTATCCCTAACCTTAACCCTAACGTTAACCACACTGCTAATCTTATGCTTAACCCTAATCTTTAAAAACATTAACCATGCATTTTTACGATTATAGTCCATTTTGACTTTGTGGCTGTGGTAACTAGTGACATCCCTCCTCTGGAGATCATTGTCACAGAAGCCACACCCGCCTCACTCTCGTTAGAAGATCAGAACAAGGAAGTGCAGGCTATATAGAAATGAATAGGGAGTGAATGTTATTTACAGTATTTTAAGGGTTACATGGAGAATATCGGACCTCTCTGAAATGAAAATGGATGACCCTCCCGTATACCCAAAATAATAATTAAAACACAAAAGTGGAAAGCAGAGAACATGTCTACTGTTTTACCCTCACTTCTTGGACAGACCAGGGCCTAAGATATGCCATTTTAGAAACGGTTCTTCGTCCTGTAAGCGTTTCATGGTAATGCAGGAGTTTTTATAGCACACGTGGCTGTGGACCAGAAGGCTGTGGGCTTGCCGACCACCGTGGACAAGAGGAGGGGTGGAAATATCTCCTTTATAGTAAATTAATCTATCTTTGTATTTGCAGGTCCGAGAAAAAAATGGCTTTTCATTAACATTCTATGTCATTTTACGGATTAGAGGAATCTTTTTTAATACCACACAAATGAGTGAAATCACAGAGAGATAGGCCTATGTGCCCATCTAGTCCTATTTCTCCTATGTCAAATCGGTGTGTCTTGTTTGCAACGAAACGGTCCCTGTTTGCATCTAACAAAATCTGAGACATCATTAGGAATCTGATCATGGTCATTTCAAAAGTTAGGCCTACCTTTCCACCTCAGACAGAGTAAGCCTACCAACGCAGAAAAAACGTACGCTTTAATTAACTACTGGCTACTCTTCTTCTGTGGCTTAACCCAATGAGAGAAGGTCACAAGTGTTTCCCTAAAAGCTGTCTTCTATTGTGCAGAAAGTGAATAGCTTAATCAATTGACAGTGAGAGAATTAGATTACATCCCAAGCAAAGTCATGTTTTTGTCTCCTCGGTTATAGAACATTGTAGCTCAGCCTCTGAATGCCAAAGAAATGAAACAGTGATATTCTCATATGCACTGGAGTCACAACAGCTTGTTTTTAACATAAAGCATTGCGGACCGAAGCGCTGTTATAAATCACTTTATATTTTCGGATCCGTTTTATTTTCGTAAAAAGCTTAAGCTAACACGGGGTATTTAGGTGTGTGCAGGTCTATGGCATACCCTCTCATACTCCCACAATTCCAGTCTTGGTTTTCACTTACCTTCACGGAGGTAGGCTATATAAAGAGTGCATGGTGGGTAGAGGAATTGACCAACAAAATCTATAGATGTAGCAGCCTATAGCCTAATTTCGTCTGTCAAACAGGTAGGCCTACCTTATGTGCTTAAATAGGAAGAAATAGGCCCCAACACAAAGCCCTCCTGTTGTTCGTGAAGTCTAAAATAAAGACGGTTGAAATGCTTCTTCAAGTTTCAGCACCACAATGTAAGTTACTCGAATCTGCCTTTTTGTGAGGTAGAGGTCGACCGATTATGATTTTTCAACGCCGATACCGATACGATTATTGGAGGACCAAACAAAGCCGATACGATTAATCGGCCTATTTTTATTTATTTATTTGTAATAATGACAATTACAACAATACTGAATGAACACTTTTATTTTAACATAATATAATACATCAATCAAATCAATTTAGCCTCAAATAAATAATGAAACATGTTCAATTTGGTTTAAATAATGCAAAAACAAAGTGTTGGAGAATTAAGTAAAAGTACAATATGTGCCATATAAAAAAGCTAACGTTTAAGTTCCTCGCTCAAAAAATGAGAACATATGAAAGCTGGTGGTTCCTTTTAACATGAGTCTTCAATATTCCCAGGTAAGAAGTTTTAGGTTGAGGTTGTTATAGGAATTATAGGACTATTTCTCTCTATACCATTTGTATTTCATATACCTTTGACTATTGGATGTTCTTATCGGCACATTACTATTGCCAGTGTAACAGTATAGCTTCCGTCCCTTCCCTCACCCTTACCTGGGCTCAAACCAGGAACACATCGACAACAGCCACCCTCGAAGCAGCATTACCCATGCAGAGCAAGGGGAACAACTACTCCAAGTCTCAGAGCGAGTGACATTTGTAATGCTATTAGCGTGCACCCCGCTAACTAGCTAGCCATTTCACATCGGTTACACCAGCCTAATCTTGGGAGTTGATAGGCTTGAAGTCATAAACAGCTCAATACTTGAAGCATTGCGAAGAGCTGCTGGCAAAACGCACAAAAGTGGGAATGAATGCTTACGAGCCTGCTGGTGCCTACCACCGCTCAGTCAGACTGCTCTATCAAATATCAAATCATAGACTTAATTATAACATAATAACACACAGAAATACGAGCCTTAGGTCATTAATATGGTCAAATCCGGAAACTATCATTTCGAAAATAAAACATTTATTCTTTCAGTGAAATACGGAACCGTTCCTTATTTTATCTAACGGGTGGCATCCATAAGTCTAAATATTCCTGTTACATTGCACAACCTTCAATGTTATGTCATAATTCCGTAAAATTCTGGCAAATTAGTTCGCAACGAGCCAGGCAGCCCAAACTGTTGCATATACCCTGACTCTGTGTGCAATGAACGCAAGAGAAGTGACACAATTTCCCTAGTTTAATATTGCCTGCTAACATGAATTTCTTTTAACTAAATATGCAGATTTAAACATATATACTTCTTTGTATTGATTTTAAGAAAGGCATTGATTCGTGCAACATTTATGCTTTTTTTGCAAATGCGCTTTTGTTAAATCATCCCCCGTTTGGCGAAGTTGGCTGTCTTTGTTAGGAAGAAATAGTCTTCACAGTTCACAACGAGCCAGGCGGCCCAAACTGCTGCATATACCCTGACTCTGTTGCACAGAACGCAAGAGAAGTTACACAATTTCCTTAGTTAAAAGAAATTCCTGTTAGCAGGCAATATTAATTAAATATGCAGGTTTAAAAATACATACTTGTGTATTGATTTTAAGAAAGGCGTTGATGTTTATGGCTAGGTGCACATTGGTGCAACGACAGTGCTTTTTTCGCGAATGCGCTTGTTAAATCACCCGTTTGGCGAAGTAGGCTGTGATTCAATGATAAATGAACAGGCACCGCATCGATTATATGCAACGCAGTACAAGTTAGATAAACTAGTAATATCATCAACCATGTGTAGTTAACTCGTGATTATGTTAAGATTGATTGTTTTTTATAAGATACGTTTAATGCTAGCTAGCACCTTACCTTGGCTCCTTGCTGCACTCGCATAAGAGGTAGTCAGCCTGCCACGCAGTCTCCTCGTAGAGTGCAAAGTAATCGGCCATGATCGGTGTCCAAAAATGCCGATTACCGATTGTTATGAAAACTTGAAATCGGCCCTAATTAATCGACAATTCCGATTAATCGGTTGAACTCTATTGTGAGGTCAATAACGCTGATAAATAATCCTACATCATGGGCAAGAAACACACATCGATATATAGCTTTATCAGCAACTCCATCTAAAACACTGAGACATATTAACATTTCATCAATTATAAATGACATGACCCTCCCCTGGACTAGATGTGAAAAATACTATACCCTCCTCTTTAAGACTTCTGAGTGGCGCAGCGGTCCCTGGTTTGAATCCAGGCTTCAATCCATCTCTTACACAAATCCTAATGAGGTGTACCTTACAACTCAAGTTCCGGTGTTGAAACTTGTAAACAAGGCTGCATGGGATTTCTGTTAATGCAACTCCATGAACATTGGCAAAGGTCACTTTAGGTGTAATGCCGGGAGCCACTTGTGGATTTGACAGCTCTAAAGCAGTTCGACCTTTGACCTTTCACCAAAACAACGGCTATGCGGATGTTGGCTAAAGCGGATCTGATTGAATAAAGCCCTAAGACCCAAACTGACCTCCATATTGTAGTTGAGAACAGGCACTCGTATCTGCCCATTCCCCTCACGTACCTCTATATCAGTAGGCATTCTTTAGACATGATTCATGTGCTTTGTCGACTCAGATGGATTGTGGAAATGGAGAACACTGATTGTAGCCTGCTGTGGTTAGAAATGAGATGACAAATATCAGATTCCAAGACAGTTTCTGCCTCATCAGAACGTTTGTAGACACATCTCACTCACAAGTCTCCTCCTTGGGACAGTCATTAAGGTTGATTGAGCGCCCGGTTTCTGTCCTTGAGTTTTGTAGGCCTGACATTGATTTTAGTTTCAAATATTGTATATTTCTACAGACTGGGTTGAATTTTCAATATAACTTAGTTTATTCTAATCAAGAATGGTCTATTTTATTTTGGGTAGATGTTTGCTATGTAAAATTATCCTTACTGTATAGCTGTCTCTGTAGACCTAGCTACGAGGTTAGCACTAGCCTACTAGCATACCCGCTAATTCTTAAACAGTGTATTTCTTAAAGGTATTTCAGTGCCAGCTCAATGCTGCTTCTGTAAGCGACAGGAGGTTAATGTGTGCAGACCGTTGTGGCGGTAGGCCACGGATGGTTTCTTGGAACTGATGGCTTTTATGGTTGTCTTTAGATGGAGTACAACTCCATTGAGTTGTCGCGTCGGGGACAACTGTAGCATTTGTGCTTTTCTCCTAACCTGCTATTTTAATTTTCCTAACCTGCTGCGTTAGTTCTCATAACCTGCTGCGCAAAGTCACTTCCATCTAGCCACAATCGTATAAGCCATCAGTTGTGAGAAACCATTAGTACCAGCACACATGCAGGTTGGGCCTAAGCGACTGGCTGTTGATGTGTGCAGACCAGCAATATGCCACATTTCTTTACAAACTAAAAACCTGTTAATTTGTCCTTTTTTTCAAGAACTTTACTTTTATTTTTCATCCTTTTTGTACAAGGTTCTGATTAGGCTACCATGAGAGAGCTCACGAAATAAATGCTATACTATTATTAGAATCGTTGACTACTGTGGTAAATACCATTTATTGCACCACTCCACCCCCGCCATTCAGTACCATCCCTGGATGTAGGGGGCATACCTTCACAACCTTACAAGAACAGAGATGGCACTCTGGCTAGAAATGACAAATATTGGATTCCAAGACTTTCTGGGACATGTTTTAGTCCAGTACATGTACACACACATACATGTATTTCAACATCATAGAGGACACATACACAGTAGCTGCACAATCATAAAATTCCTCATAAAGATGAAACACTGTCAAAGATTGTTTTTTTATTTTTCTCTCAGAAGACTGATTATTTTGATATAAATTAAATAATTGCTAAGCGTCTAGTCTCCTTGTCAGGTTGTGGTATCATATTCCATTGATTGGGGGCAAAGTATCTGCTACATTGGAAGCCCTCAGGTTCATACGAGTAACAGCAGTGGTTAGAGTCCACTACCAAGCTGGGAAGAGAGTTTTAGTTTTTCTGTCTCTCTGTCCATCCCTTGATATTTCTTTCCAGGTATCAGTGTTCGAGAACAAAGTGATTCGTGGCTTTCCCCAGTCACTGCTCATTGGTTGAAGGGATAGAAATAGATTCTGATAAAACATTTGTGGTTGGAAGTCCTCTGTATCCTTGTTCTGGATTGCCTGTGATATTTTGGATGAGTTCCTTCACATTCGTAGCCTGCTCTGCTTTCTGGAGATGGCCGAATAGTCCCTGTGTCCTGAAGGAGAACATAGAGTAGTGGTTCACTTTTATGAACATTTTATTGGAAAGGAAAAAGGCGCACTGTTTTCTCACCGTAAAAAAAAAGAACATCTTATGTTATTTGTGTAACTATTACAAGATTGAAGTTTTGGCTTTCATCCATGGCCTTCTTATGAACTCATGAATAACTTCAGGGTGTGTCTTACTTGTCAGTGATGTGATTGACCCCTGGGCTAGGTGTGTGGGTCAGGCTGGCTGGGCTCAGCGTACATGACTGGTGGGACACTGAGTCCTCCTCACAGTTAGATGCAGGGTCAGCAGGATCTGACACACAGGACACAGAATGGTATAAGGTATCAACTGTTTAATAATACAAATTATTATACAGATAATTTTGTGCTTATTTTTTAGCTCAGTAGTGATGTCCTATTACCTGTCGTTGCCGTTGCTGTGCTGAGGAGACAGCGTGGCCGTTCCTCTGCTGACTTCCTGTAGCATCATACCTGTCTCACTTGGCCCCGCCCTGCAGGAAGAGGTGTGTCCACACAGCAGATCCACCTCCCCTCCACATACTTTCCCCCCACCTGAGAGGGATACAAGACCAGAAGACAATAATTGTATATTCTGTCCACACAGTCTCACCATTGACCGAGTCTGTAATAAATTAAATGGATTTTTATTTGGATTTCATGTAATGGAAATACACAAAATAGTCCAAATTGGTGAAGGGAAAAAAAGTACTTGTTTCAAAGAATACATTTTGTTTTTAAACTGAAAAGTTGTGAGCCCATATGTATTCGCCCCCTTTGCTATGAAGCCCCAAAATAAGATCTGGTGCAACCAATTACCTTCAGAAGTCACATAATTAGTTAAATAAAGTCCACCTCTGTGCAATTTAAGTGTCACGTGATCTGTCACATGATCTCAGTATATATACGCCTGTTCTGAAAGGCCCCAGAGGCTGCAACACCACTAAGCAAGCGGCACCACCAAGCAAGCGGCTCCATGAAGACCAAGGAGCTCTCCAAACAGGCCAGGGACAAAGTTGTGGAGAAGTACAGATAAGGATTGGGTTATAAAAAAATATCTTAAACTTTGAACATCCCACGGAGCACAATTAAATCCATTATTAAAAAATGGAAAGAACATGGCACCACAACAAACCTGCTAAGACAGGGCCGCCCACAAAAACTCATGGACTAGGCAAGGAGGGCATTAATCAGAGAGGCAAGAAAGAGACCAAAGATAACCCTGATGGAGCTGCAAAACTCCACAGTGGAGATTGGAGTATCTGTCCATAGGACCACTTTAAGCCATACACTCTACAGAGCTGGGCGTTACGGAAGAGTGACCAGAAAAAAGCCATTGCTTAAAGAAAATAACAAGCTAACACGTTTGGTGTTCACCAAAAGGCATGTGGGAGACTCCCCAAACATATGGAAGAAGGTACTCTGGTCAGATGAGACTAAAATTGAGCTTTATGGCCATCAAGGAAAACGCTATGTCTGGTGCAAACCCAACACGTCTCATCAGCCCGAGACAACCATCCCCACAGTGAAGATTGGTGGTGGCAGCAGTGGGGATGTTTTTCATCGGCAGGGACTGGGAAATTGAAATGGGTCAGAATTGAAGGAATGATGGATGGCGCTAAATACAGAGAAATTCTTGAGGGAAACCTGTTTCAGTCTTCCAGAGATTTGAGACTGGGACGGAGGTTCACCTTCCAGCAGGACAATGACCCTAAGCATACTGCTAAAGCAACACTCAAATGGTTTAAGGGAAACATTTAAATGTCTTGGAATGGCCTAGTCAAAGCTGAGACCTTTGGGTGGGTGAATAGTTATGCACGCTCAAGTTGTCTGTTCTTGTTTGTGTCACAATAAAAAATATTGGTGATAGTGGTAGGCATATTGTATAAATCAAATGATACAACCCCCCCCCCAAAAATGAATTTTAATATCAGGTTGTAAGGCAACAAAATAGGAAAAATGCCAAGGGGGTGAATACTTTTGCAAGCCACTGCAGCACTCTCGTCGGTAGCCATGGACTTATTTGAAAGGCTGGTCATGGCTCACATCAACCCCATCATCCCGGAAACCCTAGACCCACTCCAATTTGTGTACCGCCCCAACAGATCTACAGATGACGCAATCTGAAATACACTCTACACCGCCCTATTCCAACTGGACAAAAGGTACACCTATGTGAGAATGCTGTTCATTGACTACAGCTCATCGTTCAACACCATAGTGCCCACGAAGCTCATCACTAAGCTGGGACTAAACACCCCCCCTCTGCAACTGTATCCTGGACTTACTGGCGGACCACCCCCAGGTGGTAAGGGTAGGCAACAACACATCTGCCATGCTGATCCTCAACACTGGGGTCCCTCAGGGGTGTGTAATTAGTCTCCTCCTGTACTCCCTGTTCACCCATAACTGTGTGGCCAAACAAGACTCCAACACCATCATTAAGTTTGCTTACGACACCGGAGTGGTAGGCCTGATCACTGACAATGATGAGATAGCCTATAGGGAGGAGGTCAGAGAACTGTCAGTGTAGTGCCAGGACAACAACCTCTCCCTCAATGTGAGCAAGACAAAGGAGCTGATCGTGGACGACAGGAAAAGGCGGGCCGAACAGGCCCCCATTAACATCGACGGGGCTGTGGTGGAGCGGGTCGAGAGTTTCAAACTCCTTGGTGTCCTCATCACCAACAAACTATCATGGTCCAAACACACCAAGACAGTGGTGAAGAGGGCACGACAAAATCTTTTCCCCCTCAAGAGACTGAAAAGATTTGGCACGGGTCCCCAGATCCTCAAAAAGTTCTACAGCTGCACCATCGAGAGCATTCTGACCGGTTGTTTCACCGCCTGGTCTGGCAACTGATCGGCATCTGACCATAAGGTGCTAAAGAGGGTAGTGAGTACTGCCCAGTACATCACTGGGGCAAGCGTCCTGCCATCCAGGACCTATATAATAGGCGATGTCAGAGGAAAGCCCATAAAATTGTCAGAGACTCCAGTCTCCTAAGTCATATACTGTTCTCTCTGCTACCACACTGCAAGCGGAATTGGAGTTCCAAGTCTAGGACCAAACGGCTTCTAACCCCAAGACATAAGACTACTGAACAATTAATCAAATGGCCACCGGACTATTTACATTGACCTGAACCCCCCCCATTTGTTTTGTACACTGCTGCTACTCAGTGTTTATTATCTACTTCACCCCTACCTATGTACAAATTACCTCAACTAACTTGTACCTCTGCACACTGACTCGGTACCGGTACCCACTTTATATAGCCTTGTTATTGTTATTTTATTGTGTTACTTTTTATTATTATTTTTTACTTTAGTTTATTTAGTAAATATTTTCTTAACTCTTCTTGAACTGCACTGTTGGTTAAGGGCTTGTAAGTAAGCATTTCACGGTAAGGTCTGCACTTGTATTTGGCGCATGTGACAAATAAAGTTTGATGTGATGTGATTTGATTTGATTAGACACCAGAAAAAAAAGGCTTTTGGAGTTCTGAGTTATTGTGTATGTTCCTTCCCAGTGTATGTTGTCTTTTCCCTTGTTCCTTTTACCTGTCATGAATGTGTTGGGGTACGGTGGCCGGCCCCTCCCCCTGCCGTAGCCGTAGTAACCACAGCGCAGCAGGCGGGCGTAGGCGGACCTAAAGTCTCTGTTTAGGGCAGCGTAGAGCAAAGGGTTCAGAGCTGAGTTGATGTACCCCAGCCACTGCACCACTGGGTAGGCTGCTGGGTAGTTCTGCTTCTTCAGACCCATAATGGTAAACAGGGTGAAGTAGGGCAGCCAGCACACCACGAAGACCCCGATCACTGCTGCTAGAGTCACTGTGGCTTTGTGTTCCCGTAGAGCCACCGCTGTTACTGAGGTGAGTTGACGAGGGGCTGACGAGGAGCTGTTGTTGTTGTTAAGTCTGGGGCGCGCCTGGATGATGCGCCTGGCTTGCGCCCGAGCGATGCGAAGAATACGGTGGTAGGTCCAGCACATGATCAGCAGGGGGAGGTAGAAGGTTAAGGAGGAGTCCACGACAGCGTACGATGGGTTCAGCTCAAAGTTACACTCTGTCATGTTGTCCCCCTGGCCGCGATTCTGCACGTTGCCGTCCACCGTGTTCCATCCCAGGTGGATTGGCAGGAATGACACTGCTAGCGACACCGCCCACACCAACGCCATAGCAAAGGCAACTCGCCTCGGCAACACTAGTGAGGAGTATCTAAGGGGCGCGGTCACGGCCAGGTAGCGGTCCAGGCTAATGGCCAATAGCGTGAGGATAGAGGCGGTGCACAACATAACATCCAATGAGATGTAGATGTTGCAGATGGTCGGCCCCAGAGGCCAATCGCTGAGCTGGAGGAGGGCGGAGAAAGGCAGGACAAGCATGCCAAGCAGCAGGTCAGTGATGGCGAGGGAGACGATGAAACAGTTGGTGAGGCAGCGGAGACGTCGTGTGGCGCAGACGGCCAGACAAACCAGGACGTTACCACACACTGTCAGCAGGATGAGCAGGGACAGAAAAACACCGAGTATCACCATAGACAACATCCTCACTGGAGTCCCAGTCCCAACCCTAACCCCTCTCTTACACCCAGTCCCAACCCTAACCCCTCCCTTACACCCAGTCCCAACCCTAACCCCTCCCTTACACCCAGTCCCAACCCTAACCCCTGCCCTACAACAACTCAGTCCGGACTAGTGGATAAATCCTTTAGAGAAGCTTCATCTGGGTGTGGCTGTATCCATACTGATGTACGTGGATGGAGATTCATCTGTGTGTTTGAGCTATTTTCCTTGGTATGTTTGTGTATATTTGATATATATGTATATGTCCAATTGCATTGGTTTCTGGATGGAGAGGTCAGTGTATCACAGGTCCTCTGAGTGAAGGGGTGATGAGGAGTCCGATGGTTGGTCCAGTATGTGACGATGGGCTGTAGAACACCACCCTCTGTTGGTGACTGGTCCACACTGCTCCATGTTATCCATATCACTCAGCTTTCTTCCGCATTCAGGTCACAACTTCATCTAAAAACACAGAGCAACAGAAAGTCAGACAGCCCCAAAAACAAAGTAACATGGCCGCTATACTGCAAGGAGATACTTTACCGAGCTACTTACAAGTGCAAGTACTTCCACTATCAGAAAATAGGAAGCAAATTTAAGCAAATGGCAGCAGATGAATATTGCTCACTTACTAAGCTATCAAGATTAGTGAGATGGAAAATGAGGGCAGCAGTTACACATGTCTAGTGGTGGAATATTCAATAAGAGAGACTGATAAGATAACCTGTGTGTGTGTGTGTGTGTGTGTGTGTGTGTGTGTGTGTGTGTGTGTGTGTGTGTGTGTGTGTGTGTGTGTGTGTGTGTGTGTGTGTGTGTGTGTGTGTGTGTGTGTGTGTGTGTGTGTGTGAATGTGCGTCAGTAAGTCGCAAGGGGTGTTTGCTCTCCCTCCCTCTTCTGCTTAAATGGACATTTGGGACATGCTCCAGGTTTGGAATGTAGAAGTCTAATCACTCACACAGTATATAAATTACCACCACATGGCTAGAGTGGTAGAGGGGTTGGGGGAGGGATAGAAATGGGGGGGGCAAGGGTGGTGGAGAGGAGGGTGGAGTGAGAGAGAAAGGGGAGAGATAAGAAAATAGAAAGAAATAGGATGAAAGACAAAAAGATATGAAGAGATTATGTTTGCCTTGATTCTGAGCACATATGGAAAG
This sequence comes from Oncorhynchus masou masou, assembly GCF_036934945.1. Classification (NCBI taxonomy): domain Eukaryota; kingdom Metazoa; phylum Chordata; class Actinopteri; order Salmoniformes; family Salmonidae; genus Oncorhynchus; species Oncorhynchus masou. The sequence continues at coordinate 56,071,402 of NC_088243.1, forward strand.
GCACTAAATTGAAGACTCATCTCTTCAGACAGACTTATTTCTCAGATCCCCCAAACACACACGCATTCTCACCATAACATATAACTCTACCAGTCACACACACACACACACACACACACACACACACACACACACACACACACACACACACACACACACACACACACACACACACACACACACACACACACACACACACACACACACACACACACACACACTCGCTCTCAGATTCATCCACTCTATGTTTTACTGGAGGACTCTTGGCAAAGCTTCTTTCCCATAGTGTATGTCCATATCTGGGCAGCCCCCAATGTCTATTGCTGTCCTGACAGACCCCCACGGCAGACTGCCTTCCCACAGACAAGGCACAAAGGGGTGTGTCTGTATGTCTGTTTGACTCACAGTCTGTGAGAAAGCATACAGTGCCTTCAGAAAGTATTCAGACTCCTTGGATTTTCCCACATTTTGTTACGTTACAACGTTATTCTGAAATTGATTCAATTTAAAAAAAATCCTCAGCAATCTACACACAATACTTCATAATGACAAAGCGAAGGCAGTTTTCTTTAAGAATTTTGCTAATTTATTACAATTTTAAAACAGAAATACCATATTTACATAAGTATTCAGACCCTTTGCTATGAGACTCAGAATTGAGCTCAGGTGCATCCTGTTTCCATTGATCATCCTTGAGATGTTTCTACAACTTGATTGGAGTCCCACCTGGGGGAAATTCAATTGATTGGACTTGATTTGGAATGGCACACACCTGTCTATATAAGGTCCTACAGTTGGCAGTGCATGTCAGAGCAAACACCAAGCCATGAGGTAGAATGAATTTTCATTAGAGCTCTAAGACAGGATTGTGTTGAGGCACAGATCTGGGGAAGGGTGCCCAAAATAATTCTGCAGCATTGAAGGTCCCCAAGAACACAGTGGCCTCCTTCATTCTTAAATGGAAGAAGTTTGGAACCACCAAGACTCTTCCTAGAGCTGGCCGCCCGGCCAAACTGAGAAATCTGAGGAGAAGGGCCTTGATCAGGGAGGTGACCAAGAAACCGATGGTCTGAATACTTTCTGTAGTCACTGTATATCTGAGATACTGTACCTACTACATTCCTCATCCTCCACATACAGTACAACCCTCGTTCTGCCAGTCACATTCTGTTGAAGGTCCCCAAAGAACACACGTCCCTGTCGCTCCTCTTTTCAGTTCGCTGCAGCTAGCGACTGGAACGAGCTGCAACAAACACTCAAACTGGACAGTTTTATCTTCATCTTTTTCTTCAAAGACTCAATAATGGACATTCTTACTGGCAGTTGTGGCTGCTTCACGTGATATATTGTTGTGTCTACCTTCTTGCCTTTGTGCTGTTGTCTGTGCCCAGTCATTTTTGTATCATGATTTGTGCTGCTACCATGTTGTGCTGCTGCCATGTTGTGTTGCTACCATGTTGTTGTCGTGTGGTGTTGCTACCATGCTGTGTTGTCATGTGTTTCTGCCTTACTATGTTTTTGTCTTAGGTCTCTCATAATGTAGTGTTATGGTGTCTCTCTTGTCGTGATGTGTGTTTAGTTCTATATTTGTATTTTTAATCCCAGCCCCCGTCCCCGCAAGATGCCTTTTGCCATTTGGGAGGCTGTCATTGTAATACGAATTTGTTCTTAACTGACTTGCCTAGTTAAATGAAGTGTCATTAAAATAAATGAATACAAATACATATTTAGTACATCTGTGTGTTCAAAAAACTATTGTGTTCATGTTTCTCTATGTGTATTTCTGAATTGATTTGACTTCGGTATCTTATCGGTGTGTGTTGGAATTTGAGAGAGAAAGTGTATGATATGATTGTCTAAAATATGAACACAACACCTCAATACAATGTAGAACCAGGAACAGATATAGCCCTTGGTTCACTCCCGACCTGACTGCCCTTGACCAGCACAAAACATCCTGTGGCGTTCTGCATTAGCGTTGAATAGCCCCCGCGATATGCAACATTTCAGGGAAGTTGGGAACCAATATACACAGGCAGTTAGGAAAGCAAAGGCTAACTTTTTCAAACAGAAATTTGCATCCTGTAGCACAAACTCTAAAATGTTCTGGGACACTGTAAAGTCCATGGAGAATATGAGCATCTCCTCCCAGCTGCCCACTGCACTGAGACTAGGAAACACTGTCACCACAGATAAAGCCACTATAATTGAGAATTTTAAGCATTTTTCTACGGCTGGCCATGCTTTCCACCTGGCTACCCCTACCCTGGTCAACAGCCTCTTCCATTTTTCCTTCACCCAAATCCAGATAGCTGATGTTCTGAAAGAGCTGCAAAATCTGGACCCCTACAAATCAGCCGGGCTAGACAATCTGGACCCTCTCTTTCTAAAATGATCCGTTGCAATTGTTGCAACCCCTATTACTAGCCTGTTCAACCTCTCTTTCGCATCGTCTGAGATCCCCAAAGATTGAAAAGCTGCCGCGGTCATCCCCCTCTTCAAAGGGGGAGACACTCTAGACCCAAACTGTTACAGACCTATATCTATCCTACCCTGCCTATCTAAGGTCTTCGAAAGCCAAGTTAACAAACAGATCACCGATCATTTCGAATCCCACTGTACCTTCTCCGCTATGCAATCTGGTTTTCGAGCTGGTCATGGGTGCACCTCAGCCACACTCAAGGTCCTAAACAATATCATAACCGCCATCGATAAGAGACAATACTGTGCAGCTGTATTCATCGACCTGGTCAAGACTTTTGACTCTGTCAATCAGCACATTCTTATCGGCAGACACAACAGCCTTGGTTTCTCAAATTACTTCCTCACCTGGTTCACCAACGATTTCTCAGACAGAGTTCAGTGTGTCAAATTGGAGGGCCTGTTGTCCTGACCGCTGGCAGTCTCTATGGGGGTGCCACAGGGTTCAATTCTCAGGCCGACTCTCTTCTCTGTATATATCAATGATGTCGCTCTTGCTGCTGGTGATTCTCTGAGCCACCATTCTGCATAATTCTGGCCCTTCTTTGGGCACTGTGCTAACTAACCTCCAGATGAGCTTCAATGCCATACAACTCTCCTTCTGTGGCCTCCAACTGCTCTTCAATGCAAGTAAAACTAAATGCATGCTCTTCAACCGATCGCTGCCCACACCTGCCCGCCCGTCCAGCATCACTACTCTGGACGGTTCTGACTTGTGAATATGTGGACAATTTCAAATACCTAGGTGTCTGGTTAGACTGGAAACTCTCCTTCCAGACTCACATTAAGCATCTCCAATCCAAAATTAAATCTAGAATTGGCTTCCTATTTCGCAACAAAGCATCCTTCACTCATGCTGCCAAACATACCCTCGTAAATCTGACTATCCTACTGATCCTTGACTTTGGCGATGTCATTTACAAAATAGCCTCCAACACTCTACTCAGCAAATTTTATGCAGTCTATCACAGTGCCGTCCGTTTTGTCACCAAAGCCCCATATACTACCCACCACTGCAACCTGTATGCTCTCGTTGGCTGGCCCTTGCTTCATACTCATCACCAAACCCACTGGCTCCAGGTCATCTATAGGTCTTTGCTAGGTAAAGCCCCGCCTTATCTCAGCTCACTGGTCACCATTGCAGCACCCACCCATAGCAAGCGCTCCAGCAGGTATATTTCACTGGTCACCCCCAAAGCCAATTCCTCCTTTGGCCGCCTCTCCTTCCAGTTATCTGCTGCCAATGACTGGAACGAATTGCAAAAATCACTGAAGCTGGAGACTCATATCTCCCTCTATAAATTTAAGCACCAGCTGTCAGAGCAGCTCACAGATCACTGCACCTGTACATAGCCCATCTGTAAATAGCCCATCCAACTACCTCATCCCCATACTGTTATTTTTTTTCTTCTCCTTTGCACCCCAGTATCTCTACTTGCACATTCATCTTCTGCACATCGATCTCTCCAGTGTTTAATTGCTAAATTGTAATTATTTCACCACTATGGCCTATTTATTGCTTTACCTCTCTTATCTTACCTCATTTGAACACACTGTGTATAGACCTTTCTATTGTGTTATTGACTGTATGTTTGTTTATTCCAAGTGTAACTCTGTGTTGTTGTTTGTGTCGCACTGCTTTGCACTGCTTGGCCAGGTCGCAGTTGTAAATGAGAACTTGTTCTCAACTGGCCTACCTGGTTAAATAAAGGTGAAATAAATTTTTTAAAATAACGTGATACGGCCAGTCAGACACACAATGGTTGCGCTCATGTAAGTTGACCCACAATGGCTGACGTCATTGACACATATTGTTAGACAGACCTATAGTAGTAAGACACAAAATGGCTACTCTCTGTGATACACATTGGATCAGTCACACCTGCGGTAGTGTACATCCTGTCTGTGGCGGATTGCAACTTTGAGGAGAATGTCTGACTTGTATATACAATTGAAGTCGGAAGTTTACATACACCTTAGCCAAATACATTTAAACTCAGTTTTTCACAATTCCTGACATTCATTCCTAGTAAAAATTGCCTGTCTTAGGTCAGTTAGGATAACTACTTTATTTTAAGAATGTGAAATGTCAGAATAATAGTAGAGAGAATGATTTATTTCAGCTTTTATTTTCTTCATCACATTCCCAGTAGGTCAGAAGTTTACATGCAATCAATTCGTATTTGGTAGCATTGCCTTTAAATTGTTTAACTTGGGTCAAATGTTTCAGGTAGGCTTCCACAAGCTGATGTCTTGAGATGTTGCTTCAATATATCCACATAATTTTACTCCCTCATGATACCATCTATTTTGTGAAGTGCACCAGTCCCTCCTGCAGCAAAGCACCCCCACAACATGATGCTGCCACCCCCATGCTGCCACCCCCATGTTCTTCGACTTGCTAGCCTCCCCCTTTTTTCTCCAAACAATAACTATCGTCATTATGGCCAAACAGTTCTATTTTTGTTTTATCAGACCAGAGGACATTTCTCCAAAAAGTATGATCTTTGTCCCCATGTGCAGTTGCAATCTGTTGTCTGGCTTTTTATGTCGGTTTTGGAGCAGTGTCTTCTTCCTTGCTGAGCGGCCTTTCAGGTTATGTCGATATATATAGGACTCATTTAACTGTGGATATAGATACTTTTGTACCGGTTTCCTTCAGCATCTTCACAAGGTCCTTTGCTGTTGTTCTGGGATTGATTTGCACTTTTCGCACCAAAGTACATTCATCTAGGAGACAGAACGCGTCTCCTTCCTGAGCGGTATGACGGCTGTGTGGTCCCATGGTGTTTATACTTGTGTATTATTGTTTGTTCAGATGAATGTGGTACCTTCAGGTATTTGCAAATTGCAATTTTTTTTCTGAGGTCTTGGCTGATTTCTTTTGATTTTCCCATGATGTCAAGCAAAGAGGCACTGAGTTTGAAGGTAGACCTTGAAATACATCCACAGTTACACCTCCAATTGACCCAAATGATGGCAATTAGCCTATCAGAAGCTTCTAAGGCCATGACATCATTTTCTGGAATTTTCCAAGCTGTTTGAAGGCACAGTCAACTTAGTGTATGTAAACTTCTGAGCCACTGGAATTGTGATACTGTGGATTATAAGTGAAATAATCTATCTGTAAACAATATTTGGAAAAATGACTTGTGTCATGCACAAAGTAGATGTCCTAACCGACTTGCCAAATCTATAGTTTGTTAAAAAGAAATTTGTGGAGTTTTTGAAAAACTAGTTTTAATGACTCCAATAAATGTAAACTTCCGACTTCAACTGTATGTTCGAATACCAATTGTTGTTGTGTCATACAGAGATGAGTTGACGTGTTATTGTTAGATAGACTTGGTCATTGTCCCAAATTACACCCTATTCCCTACACAGTGCACTACATGTGACCAGAGCCCTTTAGGAACCCTATGGGCCCTAGTCAAAAGTGGTGTACTATATATGGAATAGGGTGCCATTTGGGACTTAGACAGTATAATGAGACAGTATAATTAGTGTTTAGTATTTTGGGGGGGGGTCTTTGTATACATTGTGTCACGACACAGTGACAGGACAAGGATTTATGCTAAGTGGAAGTGACCTCACATGACCTTTTAGATGATCTACATTCCAATTCTCTTGACCTGAGTCTACAAGTGTTATTTCAGGATCATTGAAAGGTGAAAGGACTGGATGGGTTTGAATCAGTAGTTTTAAGGGAAGCAAAGGAACAATTTATCTACCTAACCATCCTGCTAAAGGAAGCCATTCTTGCATAGAAAGTTGGAATCCAGACAAAGAGTTTCAGCTGTGTTTTTTTCTCTAGAGCTGGGCCTGGAATGACTAATGAGACTTTTTCATTTTTTGACCTTTATTTATCTAGGCAATTCAGTTAACAAGTTTTTATTTACAATGGCAGCCTGGGAACAGCAGGTTAACTGCCTTGTTCAGGTGCAGAACAACAGATTTTTACCTAGTCAGCTCGGGGATTTGATCTAGCAACCTTTCGGTTACTGGCCCAATGCTCTAACCACTAGGTGACCTGCCACCCCAAAGTGCCAAGACAGTATGATTTGGTGAGATGCTTTCAATAGCAATTGAACAATTTGGTTAATGTGATCAAACACCTGTGTCTTAACAAGAGATTTGCCTGAGAACCGAGCGGTCAGGTAAGCTGTTTGGAGTGTTTATCCAACTGGATTTAAAAATAAAAAAAATGATAACCAGATGTAGTTGTTCCTGTTTCTGTTTCAGCCAAATCCCCTCTATTTCTACTGGAATAGAGACACAAACAGATCCGTCGGGTTTCACTCCATAGACAGATCATCCACTCACACTCCCTCATTCTCAGGTCCAGAGAATTGGTGACCTCTGTGCTTGCCATTGTGTTCCCAGTTACGTGCAGGTTACGTGAACACTGTGTAACAACAGCGCATGTGACTGGCTGAGTGAGTTGAAAAGTAATTTTTGGTAGCTTATTAATAAGCTTCAGAACAGATCACCTATTAAATGGGTTTTTGAACTTGGTCAAAAACAGGTCTTGATAGTAAAGGCATTTATGTATTCAGCTCCTGAGGCAGTTATGTGGTAGAATTTGACCGTTTAATAGGTTAGCGTTTTTGTTACCGGCATTAAGTATAGATCTGATGTCACCTGGTACATATGTACTCACTTGTCACTGACATTGGAATAAGAGAACGTGTAAAACTCACCGCAGTCTCAGTGGTACTCCAACTCCTGTACTGTGTCATCTCTCTCTTCTTTCCTCCTCTCTGCTCTAACGTTACTCAACTCCGTCAGACTGTATGGGAACCAAAGACTCGTTCGTGGTGCGGGTGCGCGCATGTGTGTTTAACTCATTTTCTCTTGCCTCCCCCCCTTGTTCTCTTTCTCTCTACTGTGGTTAAATATACTTTGACAATAACTTTAATAGTCTTCCACTTGCATAATAAATACAATTTATAACTTAGTTTCATACCTGTTCACAATGCATGGTAAACAAGCTGTCCTCCAATTAGGGAAACCTTTCAAAACAAGATGCCAGTTAGCATACAGATCTGAATTAGCCACAGACTTTTGTACAACTCGCCCCCCAATGCTTAGCAAGTTAATTCAATGTTAGCTCTCATGCTATCCTTCTACGTCGCTTTTCTGTCTTCCTAATATACAGCATTACACTACTTTTCACAAGAGCTCATAGAGTGTCCTTATTTGAGATTTGCCCGGGACTTTTGAGAGGACTGGAATGTTCTTTAATGGGTCATATTAAGGAGTTTCAGACAGCTGTTGTGTGTTTTTTACTGGTATTAGAATGGTATTTTTAGTCGAGAACACGCCGATTTCAGATTTGGCAGAGTTGTTCTCTCTGGAATCACTTTTTGCTGATATGGTGTTAAATCTTTTCATGTGGGTCTCTTTTTCTCTGTCTTGCATTCCCTATCAATCGTTTATTGACCTTTTCCCCTCCTCTCGTTTGCTCTATCTGTCTGTGGCTGTTGCTCTCTCTCCCCCACAACTTATTTTCTATGCCTCATTTCTCCTGCTTACATATGGGTTCACCTACAAACACACATCTCTGTCCCTTAATCTCTGTCCCTGACGACCTCTCTCCAGCCCCACCAGACCCCACACACCTGTCAGCTCCACCCTGTTTTCTCCTTGTGAGTCGCAAGGTGTCTACCTCCCCCCTGTTATCAGGTCAAGGTGATAACGTATCACAGTGCACACACACACACACACACACACACACACACACACACACACACACACACACACACACACACACACACACACACACACACACACACACACACACACACACACAAACAGTCTTGTACAGCTAACCTTGTGTGGACACACAATTCAGTCCCTTTCAAAATCCAATTTTTCCTAATCCCTCAACTTTTACCTAACCCTAACCCATACTCTTACCCTAACCCTAACCCCTAACCCAAACCTTAATCTAAAACCTAACCTTAACCCTACCCCTAAACCTAGCCCTAGCTCCTAACCCTAACCCTAAACCTAGCTCCTAATCCTAACCCTAAAACCTAACCCTTAACACAATTCTAACCCTAACACGAATTCTAACATTAACCCTAAACCCCCTAGAAATAACATTTGACCTTGTGGGAACTAACAAAATGTCCCGAGTTGTTCAAATATTAGTTGGTTTTCTATTCTTGTGGAATAGTTAAACATGTCTGCACGCGCACACACACACACACACACACACACACACACACACACACACACACACACACACACACACACACACACACACACACACACACACACACACACACACACACACACACACACACACACACACACACACACACACATGTAATCTCCTTGGTTGCATACCACAAACTTTTTTAGGCAAAAAATGTCAGCTTCCAACTTCTCTTTGTCAAAGAACATTTGAAGATCTTTCGTTAGTCAACACAGCCACTGTGCCCCAGATAAACCACATGATAAATCAGCTGCTCACTCAGCTAAATAGTGGAAACTTCTTTAAAGTGTTTTTTTTATTTATTTCACCTTTATTTAACCAGGTAGGCTAGTTGAGAACAAGTTCTCATTTGCAACTGCGACCTGGCCAAGATAAAGCAAAGCAGTTTGACACATACAACAACACAGAGTTACACATGGAATAAATAAACATGCAGTCAATAATACAGTAAAAAAAGTAGAGTTACTGGGGTGCAAAGGAGCAAGGTAAATAAATAAATACAGTATGGGGATGAGGTAGTTGGATGGGCTATTTACAGATAGGCTATGTACAGGTGTAGTGATCTGTGAGCTGCTCTGACAGCTGATGCTTGAAGTTAGTGAGGGAGATATGAGTCTCCAGCTTCAGTGATATTTGTAATTTGTTCCAGTCATTGGCTGCAGAGAACTGGAAGGAAAGGTGGCAAAAGGAAGAATTGGCTTTGAGGGTGACCAGTGAGATATACCTGCTGGAACGCGTGCTACGAGTGGGTGCTGCTATGGTGACCAGTGAGCTGAGATAAGGCAGGGCTTTACCTAGTAGAGACTTATAGATGACCTGGAGCCAGTGGGTTTGGCGACGAATATGAAGCGAGGGCCAGCCAACGAGAGCATACAGGTCGCAGTGGTGGGTAGTATATGGGGCATTGGTGAAAAAACGGATGGCACTGTGATAGACTGCATACAATTTGCTGAGTAGAGTGTTGGAGACTATTTTGTAAATGACATCATCGAAGTCGAGGATCGGTAGGATGGTCAGTTTTACGAGGGTATGTTTGGCAGCATGAGTGAAGGATGCTTTGTTGCGAAATAGGAAGCCAATTCTAGATTTAATTTTGGATTGGAGATGCTTAATGTGAGTCTGGAAGGAGAGTTTCCAGTCTAACCCGACACCTTGTAGTTGTCCACATATTCTAAGTCAGAACCGTCCAGAGTAGTGATGCTGGATGGGCGGGCAGGTGCGGGCAGCGATCGGTTGAAGAGCATGCATTTAGTTTTACTTGTATTGAAGAGCAGTTGGAGGCCACGGAAGGAGAGTTGGCATTGAAGCTCGTCTGGAGGTTAGTTAGCACAGTGTCCAAAGAAGGGCCAGAAGTATACAGAATGGTGTCGTCTACGTAGAGGTGGATCAGAGAATCACCAGCAGCAAGAGCGACATCATTGATGTATACAGAGAAGAGAGTCGGCCTGAGAATTGAACCCTGTGGCACCCCCAAAGAGACTGCCAGAGGTCCAGGCAACAGTATTTGCAACAGTATTCATAGTATTTGCACAAAACTCATGAAATAATTAACATTTCAGTTACATCTGTTATATCGGGCTCCCGGGTGGCGCAGTGGTCTAAGACAATGCATCTCAGTGCAAGAGGGGTCACTGCAGTGCCTCATTTGAATCCACGGCTGCATCACATCCAGCTGTGATTGTGCGGCGCACAATTGGCCCAGCGTCGTCCGGGTTTGACTGGGGTATGCTGTCATTGTAAATAAGAATTTGTTCTTAACTGACTCGCCTAGTTAAATAAAGGTTAAATAAAAAAAATATCTGTCTACTGAAGGCTTTATCATGCCAGACTGTAATGTTAAAGATGGGTGAGACATTCAAATGACAATCTCCTCTTTAACTGGCCACTATCTGCTTGGTGGTTGGGTGTAGTAGGCGTATAATTACACAATCAATGAATGATTATTGGGAAAGCTTTCCCTAAAACTTGACAGTAAATCTAATATTTTAGCAGTGATGCCATTTGATCAAGGAGGTGCAGGAAGTTCAGCAAGCACTTCTGAGGGATTGGGGGAACTGATTGGTCTGCAGCATAAACTGACCAGCCAGATGTTGGCTAACCAAGGAAGAAATCCAAAATGAATCAGATGACGTTACTCATTTTGAGCCAATGGCTGACTTTACTAATGACCTTTATTGTCATGTAATCTGTAATCAGGGACTGAATCGAATTTTTCAAGTCATCCATCCAACCCTGTGTGTGCGTGTGCATGAATGTGCGCATGTCTGTAGCTGTGCGTCTTCCTATTTGGTAAAATACCATATAAGGCTAGGTACTGTATATGTAAAAGCTGTATGGATTAACTTTAAAATATGAGTTTTACAGTAGTTCCCGGCCCTCGCCTGTTTACTCCAGACTATACAGTGAGGTATATACATCCAGACCTCACAACAGGATGAAACAACGCAGAGTGTCCTTACGGGAGAGAAGAATGGTATGGAACATCCTTGCTAAACATGTGGATCCATACAGTTGAAGTCGGAAATGTACATACACTTAGGTTGGAGTCATTAAGATTATTTCACTTATAATTCACTGTATCACATTTCCAGTGGGTCAGAAGTTTACATACACTAAGTTGACTGTGCCTTTAAACAGCTTGGACAATTACAGAAAATGATGTCAGGGCTTTAGAAGCTTCTGATAGGCTAATTGACATCATTTGAGTCAATTGGAGGTGTACCTATGGATGAATTTCAAGGTCTACCTTCAAACTCAGTGCCTCTTTGCTTGACATCATGGGAAAATCAAAAGAAATCAGCCAAGACCTCAGAAAAAAAATTGTAGACCTCCACAACTCTGGTTCATCCTTGGGAGCAATTTTCAAACGCCTGAAGGTACCACGTTCATCTGTACAAACAATAATACGCAAGTATAAACACCATGGGACCACGCAGCCGTCATACCACTCAGGAAGGAGACGCGTTCTGTCTCTTAGAGATAAATGTACTTTGGTGCGAAAAGTGCAAATCAATCCCAGAACAACAGCAAAGGACCTTGTGAAGATGCTGGAGGAAACAGGTACAAAAGTAACTATATCCACAGTTAAACAAGTCCGATATCGACATAACCTGAAATGCCGCTCAGCAAGGAAGAAGACACTGCTTCAAAACCATCATAAAAAAAGCCAAAGCCAGGTTTGCAACTGCACATGGGGACAAAGATCGTACCTTTTGGAGAAATGTCCTCTGGTCTGATGAAACAAAAATAGAACTGTTTGGCCATAATGACCACTGTTATGTTTGGAGGAAAAAGGAGGAGGCTTGCAACCCGAAGAACACCATTCCAACCGTGAAGCACGGGGGTGGCAGCATCATGTTGTGGGGGTGCTTTGCTACAGGAGGGACTGGTGCACTTCACAAAATAGATGGCATCATGAGGGAGGAAAATTATGTGGATATATTGAAGAAACATCTCAAGACATCAGTCAGGAAGTTAAAGCTTGGTCGCAAATGGGTCTTCCAAATGGACAATGAGCAAAATGGCTTAAGGACAACAAAGTCAAGGTATTGGAGTGGCCATCACAAAGCCCTGACCTCAATCCTATAGAAAGTTTGTGGGCAGAACTGAAAAAGCGTGTGCAAGCATGGATGCCTACACACCTGACTCAGTTACAACAGCTCTGTCAGGAGGAATGGGCCAAAATTCACCCAGCTTATTGTGGGAAGCTTGTGGAAGGCTACCCAAAACGTTTGCCCCAAGTTAAACTATTTAAGGCAATGCTACCAAATACTAATTGAGTCTATGTAAACTTCTGACTCACTGGGAATGTGATGAAAGAAATAAAAACTGAAATAAATCATTCTCTCAACTATTATTCTGACATTTCACATTCTTAAAATAAAGTGGTGATCCTAACTGTGTCACGTTCTGACCTTAGTTCCTTTGTGATGTCTTTGTTTTAGTATGGTCAGGGCGTGAGTTGGGTGGGCAGTCTATGTTCTTTTTTCTATGATTTGGTATTTCTGTGTTTGGCCTGGTATGGTGCTCAATCAGAGGCAGCTGTCAAATCGTTGTCCCTGATTGAGAACCATACTTAGGCAGCCTGTTTTCACCCTTGAGTTATGGGTGATTATTTTTCTGTTTAGTGTGGTTTGCACCTGACGGAGCTGTTTCGGTTGTGCTTTTTTGTTTCTCTGTTTGATAGTGTTCCGTTGAAATAAATAACATGAACACGTACCACGCTGCGCTTTGGTCCTCACCTTCTTCCACCGACGACCATTACATACTGACCTAAGACAGGGAGTGTTTACTTGGATTAAATGTCAGGATTTGTGAAAAACTGAGTTGAAATGTACTTGGCTAAGGTGTATGTAAACTTCTGACTTCAACTGTATATACATTGTGACACACTATTCCCAGACTGTGAGACACGATGACAAAAATATTCATACAGTATGCAACACACACTGAACAAAAAGGTTTGAATGCACAGATCGTTTTTTTTTGTGGGGCGTTTGAGTTGCGTATTTAGGGTTGCAGGGGACATTGATTTGTTTAATTGAGTGGGATGGACGAATTATGAATCCATTATAATTTATAAATTAATGTGCGTTAATGTGTTTGTGTGTAGTACTGGGGCTGTTTTCCAGCAGCTCTGCAAACATGCACACAAACACACTTTCAAAACAGGATAAATATGTTATCATTCATATTCAGTTTCATTGTGGTTTCCTGTCTCTCAGTTTGAAAGAAAAGCTCTTTGGCAGTGGTTTAAAGTACCTAAGTAAAAAAAAATTCAAGTACTATTTATATTTTTTACAACTTGTACTTTTACTCCACTACATTCCTAAAGAACATACATACTTTTTACCTCCATAGCTTTTCCCGGATACCCAGAAGTATTCGTTAAATTTCGAATGCTCAGGCAGAACAGCACAATCGTTCCAATTCACGCACCTATCAATATAACGTGTTGTCGTCCCGACTTCCTCACTAAACACAAATACTGCGTTTGTAAATTATTTCTGAGTGTTGGAGAGTGCCCCTGTCTGTCTGTAAAAATAAATTACAAAAATGTCATTGTGCCATCCAGCTGGTTTGTTAAATATAAGGAATTTTACTTTTACTTTGTACTTTTACTCAAGTATGACAATTGAGTACTTTTTTTCCATCACTTTACTTAAGTACATTTAAAACCAGAAACTTTTAGAATTTTACGGAAGTCATATTTTATTGGGTGACTTTCACTTTTACTTGAGTCATTTTCTATTAAGGTATCTTTACTTTTACTCAAGTATGACAATTGAGTACCCCCCCCCCCCACCGCTGGTCTTCTGATATAGCATCTCTCCATTCTGTTCCCACAGGATCATGTAAGTAATGGACCATGGATGCATGCTGTGGCGAACCGAGCATGCTGTGGACTGTGCATGAGAGAGGTCACTTGAATGAAATCGGGTATGTTATACAGAAATCAATTTGACCTTATTTGGATAGTTTTATCTCATAGGCAATCGATTATTATGTTATCAAGTCAAATTTGGAAAAATAAAAGTTCATCATTTATGTGTGGGTTTGCTCAGTTCTCATGTTTCTAAAAAGTGAACACTTGCTTGTAGTGTGCAACTACTGTATATAGTTATGACCTCTTGTAAAATGTAATGTATACTACCCTCATGTGGATAAGTGAGGCAACTACACGCTACACATCAATTTAACGGTCCCATCACTCATAATGAGAGATTGGTGTTGCAGTAGTAAGCTACATCTAGCCTCCTATTGCCTATTGAAACCGTGCAGCGGAACAGAATTGTTAGCTCCCAGATGGTTTACCAAGATTAGGCTACATCCACAGTGGGAGTGGACTGGCACAAGCTGTTTTAGATGCAGGGCTGGCTGCATCACTCTGTCTGGTCACTCCATCACACACGCAAAGGAGCAGAAAGAGGAGAGAGAAGAGGAGCTTGTGTTTTTTAGGAGCACTGCCCAAGCAGGAGCTGAAACATGTTGCCAAGTATCTGTTGTGTTTTATATCGAACCATAGTAGGCCTATGGATTTTTTTAATATTTCAGATAAGCTGCCAACAAGTTAGTAAGATCATTTGCCACTTTAGACTAAACTATTGCCTTACATAGTACACTCACGCTGCCCATTGAACACTCATTGAGAACAGGTTCATCGTTCGGACTACACAAAGGGGGCTATCTAGAACCTAAAAGTTCCCTATAGGAGAACCCTTTGAAGAACCCTTTTTGGTTCCAGATAGAACCCTCTACACAACGGGCAAAAAGAGTTCTACCTGGAAACAACAGGTTCTACCTGGAATCAAAAAGGGTTCTACCTGGAACTAAAAAGGGTTCTCCTGTAGGGACAGCCGAATAACCTTTTGGAACCCTTTTTAGTTCCAGGTAGAACCCTTTTTAGTTCCAGGTAGAACCCTTTTTGATTCCAGGTAGAACCTTTGTTGTTTCCAGGTAGACCCTTTTTGCCCGTTGTGTAGAGGGTTCTATCTGGAACCAAAAAGGGTTCTCCTGTAGGGACAGCCGAATAACCTTTTGGAACCCTTTTTTCTAAGAGTGAGGTCACATAGAGAGCTACAGTTAGTGAACAGGCCTCTACATTAACAACTACTGAGACGGTTATCCCATGACAGATGTGAAGAGAGCAAGAGAAGAGAACATGAAGAGGAAGGAAGGAGAGGGGGAGGAGTTATCTGCTTTCATATACAGACCAACAAAAAAAAAACGCAGAAGTGAGAGGTAGAGCGGAGAACGTATCTCAGACACCCAAAGAAAGAGAAAGAGTATAAGGGAGAGAGGTGGCGAGAGAGAAAAGAAAGGCAGTCATGGCTCCTTGGATGACGACCACAACGGAGCGATATGGCGTCGGTGAGTAACCCACACGCATCTGTGCAGTCTTAAGTGTGTATGTGTGTATGTGATTGTGTGTGTTTGCTTGCTTGCTTGCAGAGGGTGATCTCCGATCGCCCTCACTTCCTCCTTGACAGGAAGTGGGCAGACCTCAGGTAACTGACTCTAACACGCTGACTGTCTGCACAGACATGATAGAGAGAGATGAGGTAGAGATCACTGATAGACCTCCATGTTCAGAGAAACAAAATGGGTGCTTAGTGTGCTTCAGGGGCTGCATCAGACAGTGACTCTGTGACATGACCGTTAGGAATCACTTGACACACATGATAGCATGGCAGGCTCAACCCTGGCATGTTTCCTAATCAGAAAGACTGATTCTATCACTGTCACTTTTCATAAACATATTGATCTTCAGATCAGGGTTTGTATTTGTTGCAGTAGTTCTACAATGCATTAGAACAGTGATGGGCCCCACGGGCTGCACGCACCCCCCTTTTGTTTAGGAACTCAGTCGGGGTCTCAACTTACTGTTGAGAGTTAGAATAGTAGACAACTGCTGATGCACAACCAAATGTTTTTAATTTCACCTTGCGTATTCTACTATTCTAACTCTCAACAGTAAATTGAGCACCCGAATGAGTTTTTTAAAGTTTTTTTAAATGTGTTAGTTCGTCTAAACGTGTAGAAATCATGGTCAAATTACAGACTGAAGCAACCCATTGATTTTGTTAGTCAAACATTTCTCTCCACCCCATGCCAAATTTTAGTAGAATTGCATGAAGTGAGTTATAAAATTGCAAAATCTTCTCTCTGCCTAGGGCTGTCATGGTAACCTTACCGTCAGTCATGAGTCATGACCTGCAGTCCAATTCCCGGTGACCATTGTTCAAGGTAATCCCATCCCAACCTGCGTAAATTAATGGAGTTGATGGGTAGCCTACCAAATTTGCTAAAGGCCCTCGCTAATGGCCTGGTACTCAGCACTCTATTGTCCCTCTAATCACTCTCCAAACACTTCCTGATTGAATTTGAACAATCTGAATGATGAGTACAAATTGTGATGGGAGTAATAGGTCCTGTTCCGAAATGGACACGCGAAAGCGCCGGACCCAATATGTATAAATAAACAGTTTTAACTCGTTCTGAAAGTACCTAAAGGACAACCAGACCCGTCACCTTATTGACCCGGTCTGACCCGAGTGAGGGAAGCAGCAGAAAAGCCAATTGTTTTGCTACTTTGGAGCTATGGGGAAAAGGGAGGGAGAGAGAGAGGCACAGAGCGACAAGCTGTAGGCTATGGGGAGGTGGAGTCTGTGCAGTGTGTGTGTGTGAATGTATGTGTAAGACAGAGCCCTGGAGCAGGCACAGTGGGAGAGACTGCAACTGCTGTTAACTCATGCCAGACTAACTTCTTGCTAGTTATTTATTACTCCATCCGATTACATAGTACCTGTCTTGACTGTGTCACACTGAGAGAAACTAGCTAACTGCATTGCTGCGCTTCTCACCATCCTACAGTTAACCTACACGTAGCAACATCTCCATTCAGATTATAGCCTAAATAGCAGCTTTTGGTCGTTGCAGCCTTTCTTTCACATTTCTATTTTAATTCTGTCATCTTCCATAACTTGCTTGGTATACAAGATCACTCTTAGAAAATAGGATTCCAAAAGGGTTCTTCGGCTGTCCCCATAGGAGAACCCTTTCTGGTTCCAGGTAGAACCCTTTCTGCTTCCAGGTAGAACCCTTTCTGGTTCCAGGTAGAACCCTTTCTGGTTCCAAGTAGAACTCTTTTTGATTCCAGGTAGAACTCTTTTTGGTTCCATGTAGAATCCTCTCTGGCAAGGGTTCTACATGGACCTCAAAAGGGTTCTACCTGGAACCAAAAGGGGTTCTTCAAAAGGGTTATCCTATTGGGATAGCTGAAAAACCCTTTTAAGTTCGAGATAGCACCTGTTTTTCTAAGAGTGCAGAGCAGAAATGCAATGGTCTCACTCTCCGCTGGAAACACAAGGGTCAGAGTGCCTGCCTTTCTCGCCACGTTTTCCAAACCATCAGTATAAAGTCACACCATGCAGTTCATATGTTTACATTTGTCCTAAGACATTCCCAGGTTTATAGTTCTATCACAACCAAATAAATAATTCATGTTATTTTGATGGTGTAGGCTATATTAAATGGATTTATTCATTGCACCAGCAAGCGTGTATGCGTGGAAAGCCTGGAGAGGCTAAACATGTTTAGGTTCATTAACAGTCAATTACCGTGAGACCGGCAGCATTTGCATGCCAATTACCAGCTGGCAAAATGTCATGACTGCCACAGCCCTATAGTCTCCGTCCCAATGGCGAAACGTGTAGAATTGCAGCAAACTTGCTTTAAGACTGCAACATTTTCTCTACATCTCAGGGCAAGGTGTGTAGAATTGCAGGAAATGAATTCTAAAATTGATAAATCTTCTTTCGTGTTCGATTGAAAACACAGGAAGCGTAGAAGGGTGGAAGTAACATGAGTTTTCTGGCTGTCACAAATAGAGCAGTGGTACAGTGGGCGTGAGTTGGTTTCCATTTCTAGCATAATGTGTACACAGACCTGTAAAACACCAGAACAACGGAAGACAGTGTACAACCACATTATTACTGATGGACAAGAACGTTTTTTGAGGGGCGGTATAACTATCGCTATTTGACATGTTAAAGAAGGCAGACAATTCTTGACATAGTCGTACAAACATATATCCTCTTTTCTTTTTGTAATCTGAACAAGCATGTATACACTGAGTATACCAAACATTAGGAACACCTTAAATATTGAGTGTAAAACAGGTTCGTTGCGGATGTTGCTTCAAAGCCTAACACAACGAAGTGGACAGAGCTTTTTTTCTAAGGTGATGATTCATTCAAAACACCCATATGTATTTTAGAGCTTGTGCCTACTACACGTGGCAGAAAAAAAACATAAAACAAAACCGACTAAAGATGCCTTTCGTACATAATTGGTATACTCCCAAATTAAACACGTTTGAGTAATCGCCTTTGAGTGTGGGCTGTATTATTATGCAAACTGGATGGACTGGTTACTTTATGCTACACTCCAAAATGTCTACCCACAAGTCTGGGAGTGAACATATAGCCCTAGGTGATGCTGTTGATTCATTGATTGTGAAGGGCGGCTTACAGTTAGCCTACAATTATAGTGAATTTGTATTTGCAATAGGGAATGTGCATAATTAACTGGGTGACACATCTCGATGGGGCAGAGGGGCTGTCAACAGTTTAGTGAAATGTGTTTTGTTTGCAAAAATATGCCGCTATCGATGTTCCCTGAACAGATTTCACTTGGTTTCCCAAACTAAACACTGGGTAGCTACAGGAACAGGGTTGGAGAGCCCATGGCAGTTTGGGTGGGATATCACCTGTCGCGCATCTGGGCCCCGGCCCCACTACAGATTCTGGGACACACCGTGTGACGATGACAGACACCTCTGGAACTTTCCTCGCTGTGTGTGTGTGTGTGTTTGTGTGTGTTTATCTGCACATGTGTGTATATGTATGGATATGTTAGTATGAGAGAGAGCGTTTGTTTGTCACTTACAGCATATATTTGTGTCTGTGTGTGTAGCAGTGCAGACAGACACCTCTGGAACTTTCCTCGCTGTGTGTGTGTGTTTATCTGCACATGTGTGGATATGTATGGATATGTTAGTATGAGAGAGAGAGCGTTTGTTTGTCAGTTACACTATGCAGTATATATTTGTGTCTCTGTGTATAGCAGTGCAGACAGATATCTGCCAGCAGGGTGCCCCTAGGAGGGCAGGAGAAGGACGGAGAGGGTATGAGGGCGAGGGGAGGTACTGTAAGATAGATCAACTACGAAATGTGCAGGTAGAACTGGAGTCTATCAAATAAAATTACTTGCATAATTTTGAATCCACTTTTTTACGTATCCACTGACTATCTTCCTAATATTGAGTTGCACTCTCCCTTTTGCCCTCAGAACAGCCACAATTTGTCAGGGCATGGACTCTACAAAATTTCAAAAGTGTTCCACGGGGATGCTTCCGTGTGGAATCCAACGTTTCCCACAGTTGTGTCAAGTTGGCTGGATGTCCTTTGAGTGTTGGACCATTCTTCATACTCACAGGGAACTGTTGAGCGTGAAAACCTCTGCAGCGTTGCAGGTCTTGGCATTTACTACCAGGCCCCGCTCGAAGGCACTGAAGTCTTTTATCTTGCCCATTCACTCCCTGAATGGCACACATACACAATCCATGTCTCAGTTGTCTCAAGGCTTCAAAATCCTTCTTTAACCTGTAATCCCCTTCCTCTACACAGATTGAAGTGGATTTAACAAGTGACATCAATAAGGGATCATAGCTTTCACCTGGATTCGCCTGGTCAGTCTGTCAGGGGAAGAGCAGGCGTTCTTAATGTTTTGTACAGTCAGCGTATACGCTGGTTCCCCAACAATCAAAACAAAAATCGAACATACCCTCCCTCCCTCCCCCGAACAAGGAACGTTGATTGTTTTTGTTGGGTTTAAAGTGTGGCAAACAAAAGCTAATGGTTCGTTTCGGTTCAGTTTCTTCTCTCTTACTGGTGTGACATTCATTGGCCATCTCTCTGTTTCTCCCCTAGTAACATGGAATTTCATTGGCCGTGGGGTGAAGCAACTGTCTCTGGAGGTTGGGGACACAGTCCACATCCAGGAGACCTGCGATGGTGAGGGAGCTGACTGGGAATGTTGTGGTTTGACTGGGAATAATGTGTGTGTCTGGATGTCATTATTTAAGCTGATTACTACTAAGACAGTTTTACAGTGTGTGTAGGTGTGTGTGCTGTGACTGGATGTGATATGTGTATGTGCTGTGACTGGATGTGATATGTGTATGTGCTGTGACTGGATCTGATATGTGTATGTCCTGTGACTGGATGTGATATGTGTATGTGCTGTGACTGGATGTGATATGTGTATGTGCTGTGACTGGATGTGATATGTGTATGTCCTGTGACTGGATGTGATATGTGTATGTCCTGTGACTGGATGTGATATGTGTATGTCCTGTGACTGGATGCGATATGTGTATGTTCTGTAACTTGATGTGATATGTGTATGTCCTGTGACTGGATGTGATATGTGTATGTCCTGTGACTGGATGTGATATGTGTATGTCCTGTGACTGGATCTGATATGTGTATGTCCTGTGACTGGATCTGATATGTGTATGTCCTGTGACTGGATGTGATATGTGTATGTCCTGTGACTGGATGTGATATGTGTATGTGCTGTGACTGGATGTGATATGTGTATGTGCTGTGACTGGATGTGATATGTGTATGTCCTCTGAATAGATGTGATATGTGTATGTCCTGTGACTGGATGTGATATGTGTATGTCCTCTGACTGGATGTGATATGTGTATGTCCTGTGACTGGATGTGATATGTGTATGTCCTGTGACTGGATGTGATATGTGTATGTCCTGTGACTGGACGTGATATGTGTATGTGCTGTGACTGGATGTGATATGTGTATGTCCTGTGACTGGATGTGATATGTGTATGTCCTGTGACTTGATGTGATATGTGTATGTGCTGTGACTGGATGTGATATGTGTATGTCCTGTGACTTGATGTGATATGTGTATGTCCTCTGACTGGATGTGATATGTGTATGTGCTGTGACTGGATGTGATATGTGTATGTCCTGTGACTTGATGTGATATGTGTATGTGCTGTGACTGGATGTGATATGTGTATGTCCTGTGACTTGATGTGATATGTGTATGTGCTGTGACTGGATGTGATATGTGTATGTCCTGTGACTTGATCTGATATGTGTATGTCCTCTGACTGGATGTGATATGTGTATGTCCTGTGACTGGATGTGATATGTGTATGTCCTGTGACTGGATGTGATATGTGTATGTCCTGTGACTGGATGTGATATGTGTATGTCCTGTGACTTGATCTGATATGTGTATGTCCTCTGACTGGATGTGATATGTGTATGTCCTGTGACTGGATGTGATATGTGTATGTCCTGTGACTGGATGTGATATGTGTATGTCCTGTGACTGGATGTGATATGTGTATGTGCTGTGACTTGATGTGATATGTGTATGTCCTGTGACTGGATGTGATATGTGTATGTCCTGTGACTGGATGTGATATGTGTATGTGCTGTGACTGGATGTGATATGTGTATGTCCTGTGACTGGATGTGATATGTGTATGTCCTGTGACTGCCCTTTGTTCCCTGGTTGCAGGCTGGTATAAAGGCTACCTAGTCAGGAACAAGGATCGACAGGTAAGACAACACCTGGACAGGTTAAGACAGGGTAGATGCGTTGGGTGAAAGTGCATGTTATTTTGGTGAGGAAGTGAGCAAATAGGATTTCTATGTACTCTCTCCCTCACTCTTTACGTCTGTCCTTTCTCCCGCTTTCTACCTCTCTTCCCCCCATACATTCACAGGGAGCATTCCCGGCCAGCATAGTGCAGCTGAGGAAGGTCATCATTGAAAAGCAAGGGTGAGTGGTTTGTGTGTGTGTGTGTGTGTGTGTGTGTGTGTGTGTGTGCGTGTCAGTAATATGTGGTTTTAATTCCACAGGGACCAGGAGGTGGTGTTGTCAGCAGAGATGCCCCTAGTGAAGGAGGTGACCACCACTCTGAGGGAGTGGGGAAGCATCTGGAAACAACTCTATGTGGTAAACACCTCAACACTCTTTGTGTGTGTGTGTGTGAGCATGTACATGTACAGATGAAGGATCTTAATTTGAGCCAGTTTGCTCCAGTAGGAAAATAATCAGCAACAGGAAATTTAAATTATTCTGACATTAGTTTGACATAGTCTGACATTTTGAAGTGGAAATTACAAACTTTAGAAGCTGTTTTAAACCTTGAATACACTACACGTTTGCATTTCCTGTTGTGCAGGAAAATATGCAGTAACAAAAGTGATCAAATTAAGATCCCACATCTGTACGTCTGTTTGTGTGTGTGTGTATGTGTGTGTCTGTGTGCATGATGTGTGTGTGATACTATTTGTCTTTCTGTGTAGACCAATAAGAAGAAGCGTGTGGTGCAGGTCCAACGGCTGATGTGGGATCTGATGGAATGGCGTTCCCAGCTCCTGTCTGGCACGCTGCCTAGCGACGAGTTCAAGGAGCTCAAACAGAAAGTCACCTCCAAAATTGACTATGGCAACAAGTATGGCCCATAGACTCTAACAGAACTACACTCTTAGAATGAGTGGTGACTCGAGAAACCCTGGAGTTCCTCAAGGAACCATTACTATTCAATGGATAATATTTTCACCTTCGGTTACTTGAGGGGGTTCTTGGAAGAACATTTAATGGTTCATTGTAGCAATGGGTTCCTCTGGAGTGGAGGCATGGCTTAGCAGGGGCATGGCTTTAAGATATAGATTTTTTTGGCCACCCGTTAGAGTAAATGTCATTCCTGTTCATCTGTTCTGTTGTATTGTCATCACATGTTAAAAGGTTTAACACTGACAGTTGTGTAGCTTCAGTCAGG
Source organism: Oncorhynchus masou masou (assembly GCF_036934945.1). NCBI lineage: Eukaryota > Metazoa > Chordata > Actinopteri > Salmoniformes > Salmonidae > Oncorhynchus > Oncorhynchus masou. The sequence continues at coordinate 56,094,498 of NC_088243.1, forward strand.
GCGGTTACACGCACACAGTAATGCAATTATTGTTTACAGTCAGATTAAAATAATATTTTGATGAAATAATTGACATGCTTTGCAAGAAGAACGATTTCCCTAATAATTCTGTTTACATGGACACATCTGAAATCAGGCTACCTGATTGGCACTCTGATAAATGCAGAAAAATTGCCAATCAAAATAAACGCCCTACCACAGCGGACATATTATTTTTGCAGAGCGTATTTGATTCTGAGTTCGGACATATGAAGTTTGTATTTGAAAACGACTTCTAAGAAGCGTACATTCAGTTGTTCCCGGGACACACTTCACTCACACTAAAGAGGGAGGCTCGCTCGGCTGGTGCTAGCACACGGTCAAATACACAGCTGGAACACCGCTTAAGATGTCTACATGTTAAACACTTGAAAGATTGCTCCGAAAACCAGTGGTTTTAATCGGCATATGATTACTTTGGTTTTGACCTTAATGCCGATTAAGATAAGCAGAGTATGGCGTTTACACGACTGTTACCCTCATTGACTGTGACTGTGGAAGCCATACTTCCAATTAACCATGCCTCCAATCTGATAGGCAGTCACCTCTACAATATATTATTAAAAAGGTTCATAACTGAACCCCTTCCATCACAGAAAGGTTTTTCTGAGGGGTTCCTCAAGGAATCTTTCTCAACTGGAAAAGTTCCGCCTGTGTGGCAACCCAAAAGGTTATTTCAGGCACCTTTACTTCTAAGAGTGCACATTATCACTAAAATAGATTATTCTCATTTGGGAAAGATTCCATCTCTGCATCTGTCTGAGAGATAAAACATTTCTCTTTCACCATCTGCTCCTTCTCCTCCTTCCTCCTCCTCCTCCTTCTTCTTCCTCCTCCCTGTCCCCTCCAGGATCTTGGAGTTGGACCTGGTGGTGCGGGATGTGAACGGGAACATGCTGGACCCAGACAACGCCAGCGTGATCAGCCTGTTCAGAGCCCACCAAGACGCCACCACCAAGATCAACGAACGCATCAAAGAGGAACAGGTCAGGTTTGAACAAGCCTATCAGAATGGTCAATCTCAGCGCTGTAGGTTCACGGGGCTGTTATTCATATTTTTGCTATTTTCACAACTGGAATTATGGGCGCAGTAGCTGGTGGTGTGTTTTGATGAATAAACAAATTGTTGGTGAGTTGAGGCTTGGACCCTCACTGGGCAATCAGAACATGCCCCATGGCTAAGCATTGTCAGGTAGTCTATTATAGCCTCGTTCGTTAAATAGCCTGCACCATATTTACTAAATATGATGAATATATTTGCAGTCCGCATTGTTCTAATTTCACTGCTTCAATATGAAAATACATGTCTTAAACATAGTCTATAGTATTTGCACTGATGTAGAGGCTAAGTCTACTGTAAATTGCAGTCTGGACATGCCAAACGTGGTCAATAAGCATGAAGATTAAATTCACTGCACTTTTGATAAGGCCTAAAAAGACTGATCATTCTAATCAAATTGTAATAAAAACAAAAACAACTACTTGTTTTAAATAGGCTACAGATGTAAGATCTCATTTTGAGCCAGTTTGCTTACAGCAGGAAAATAACCCTGAAGCAACTAGAAATGTCAATTATTATGTGGATTATGATTCATGGACATTTGTGTAGGGGTTGATACATTTTTCGTAAAGGCAAATCAAGTCTGACATTTCAAAGTAGAAATGACAAGCTTCAGAAGCATTTTTAAACCTCAAATACACTACAAGTTTTATATTTCCTGAATTGCAACAGGGTGATCAAATTAAGATCCTACATCTGCATGTCTGTTAAACAGTTACAGGCACCATAATTGGAATTAAATGGAATATGGACTATGGAATTTATGGAGAGTTTTACGCAGATCCAAACTTTTCACAGGAGATAGATAAAGAACCAATATAAAGAGAAAGGGGGCATGTCCACTCACCTTTACACTGCTCGTAAATGTAATGTTTATAAACAGTTTACGGATCGTATTTGCACTTCTCCAGATTGCATTGCATTCGAGCCATGACATGGGCAGTGAATATTTGGTTATTAATCAAATTAAACAAAAAAACAGTCCATATTGTTTTTAAACCAACAACAATATTTCTAAGTAGGATCGGGTCAGAAACATGATATCATAAATCGCTTCTCCCGTTCCATGGCACTGTGGGGCCTAAATGTCTTTACGCATAACATTCGCACGTCTATACAAAATTCTAGGCTCCTATCAATTGTATCGTTGTCAATGTGCAAGGCTGATTCTAAAAAAATCTGGAGGATGACTGAATAGGAGCGCGAGTCTTCGGTAATCGGACAAGGGGCACTCATCGAACATGGGGATGAATAACCTACCTGAACAATCGAAATGAAGTATACAGGTATGTGAATTGTGAATAAGGGAAAAGTATGAGGGCAAAAACCTCTAAAATATTTCAAAACATTCTCAGTAGACCATTACTCATAGACTACTTGGGTAATTGTTTTTATTTTCTATTTGACCTTTTAATGGACATGGATAAAAAAGACACACCTCCTGTATGCGATGTCGCTAAACCAGCATTGATTAAGGGGAGGGTAGGCTACGCTTGGTTTTTAATCAAATTAAATACAATGGGGGGGAACCAATCGTGTTTTATGGTTCTAAATATGATATTCACCTGCACAAAAGGCACATCTCTATTCCATTGGCATTGTGCATCATGGCTGGATAGGTTGCGCTTCCGCTCTCAAATCCATGCCATTATCAACTGGGCTACGGTTAAATCCTGCTTTTTGTGGATCTTAAAACTTCCGATTAGCGCTGCATAAAATGGTGGCTTGCGCATGTTTTTAAGGACACCCCTCAAATATTGCCACCCCTCCCACCTCAGCAAAAGGGAGCTGACGCTAGACAGGTAAATTGCCAAACCTGGCGTTAGAGCTGGAAAATGCCAGTGCACCCGTTTTTACATTACGAAATTGCAAACTAACGTGCATTTGACAACTGCGCCTCCTTAGCCATAGCCGAAAATAGAGCCCAGAGAGTAAGAGAGAAAGAAAGACCGAGAATAAGGGAAAGTGGGGTCAGGGTTGAAGAGGTGGAGTTACAGAGATGGGGAGAAAAGTGTGGATGGAGTAAGATTGAGAGAGTTGAGAAAGTAGCGATAAAGAGAATACAAAGAAGACATTAGTCAGACACCATATATGATATCCAAGAGTGTAGGCATAGTCAACAAGCCCCTTACATTTAAGTATCTCTCTCACCCTCTCTCTCTTTCGCTCTCTTCTATAGTCCAACGTTCAGACGGGCCACTCGGTAATCTCGGCCCGGATCCAGTCCTCTCCCACTCACAGCCTCTATGTCTTCGTCCGGAACTTCGTCTGTCGGATCGGAGAAGATTCTGAACTCTTCATGTCCTTATACGACCCCAACAAACAGACCATCATCAGGTCTCTATCTAAACATCCCTCTATCCAGTTCTCTTTTTACATCCATCTTGTGATTCAGTCATCCTTCCTCCCTCTGCCTCTTTATTTCTCTCTCCTCACTCTCTTCCTCCTCTTACCCCACTTTCCATATGTTTTAATTCCTGTGCTGTGCTGTGCTGTGCTGTGCTGTGCTGTGCTGTGCTGTACTGTGCTGTACTGTGCTGTGCTGTACTGTGCTGTACTGTAGCGTAGCACTTGTCATAGAATGGTGCACATAGAAAGGCAGAGTTTGACTGACACCAGTGATGATGATGGATACCTGCCTCTCTCATTCTCACTACTTTTCTCTTCCTCTCCTGCTCTTATTCCCATGTCACCCTGCAGTCTTATGTACTGTACATACTATTTCATTATGAACATAGTAAAGCAGAACATAGAGGAGCAGAGCTTGACTAACAGCTAATGGCGATAGCTGGCGATAGCTGTCTATCACTGTCGAACAGACCCATCTATACTCCTCTCCCTCCTTTCTCATCCAGACCAGAGTCAAACTGTTTCAAACTGTGACAGGGATATTTTTGGAAGGTGTGGGCTTTGGATGGCTCGGCAACATTTCCCCAATGTACATGCAGAGCAGATTGATAGGAAGTCAGCGTCAGTCTCTGCTGGACAAGAAAAGTTATATTTAGGAGAAGCGTTTTTTTTGGAAGAGCTGAAAGCAATGGATTAGCAATTACTTTTGTTTATGTCCCAAAAATGTTTTTAACATGTGCATTAAATGCATTTAGATTCTTATTGAGGGTTTATTACGTGTTTATAAGACATGTTCTGTTAACCCTTTCCATGTCCCTCCCCCCCTCCAGTGAGAACTACCTGATCCGTTGGACCAGTAAAGGTTTTCCTAAAGACGTTGACATGCTGAACAACCTGAAGGTTGTCTTTACAGTAAGTCACCACTAGGGAGCACTGTTTGATGCCGAAATGATTCCGAATCCCAAGTTACTGAGGTGGCCACCGTCGTATCATTTAGGTCAGTGGTTCTCAACTGGCTTTGCCTCGGGACCACTATGTTATTTAGATTTCTCCTCCCTCATACCCCTCCAGGACCTGGGGAATAAGGATTTGAACAGAGACAAGATCTACCTGATCTGTCAGATAGTAAGAGTGGGTCGTATGGAACTGAAAGAGACTAGCACCAAGAAGTGTACCCAGGGCCTCCGCAGGCCCTTTGGAGTGGCAGGTAGGTACTAGTGTATGGCATAGGGTAGTGGGCAGTGTTAACACGATTTTGAATTGGGATCCACTGATAGTGGTCACAGCTTGACACACAATATATTCATATTTTGTACTCGGTGGATCACAGAAAATGTAAAAGAGGCAATTATCTTCTTCTTCTCTGCAGTGATGGACATCAGTGACATCATCAAAGGAAAGATAGAGTGTGACGAGGAGAAGCAGTATTTCATCCCGTTTGTTCCGTGAGTCCTGCCTCCTTCTCCCTGTCCGCCTCTCTCCCTCCATCCCCACCTAGTTTAGTCATTGTAATGTAGTTGAAAAGTTGTTAGTTTGGAATGTTTTTTTCCCCCCCAATTTTTTTTCTTTTTTTGGGGGGGGGGGAGTATGTAGTTGAAATATGTGTGTGTGTTTACAGGGTTGTGGCAGAGAATGACTTCCTCCACTCCCTGCTGAACAAGGTGACAGCATCGCGGGGAGACAGTGGAGGACAAGGTAGTACACACCCCACAGAGTAGCCCAAACGACCCCTTCGTGGCTGATGCCTCTACTGGCCGTTGTTGTTACAGTACTATTACTGAATGGACTCTTCACACTATTCCATGGACTTTATTGTCAACGCTTGCCCCCTTCCTCCCTCCAGGTCTGTGGGTGACGATGAAGGCCCTGGTGGGTGACATTGTCCAGATCCGTAAGGAGTACCCCCACCTGGTGGACCGCAGCACGGTGGTGGCCCGTAAACTGGGCTTCCCAGAGATCATCATGCCGGGGGACATCCGCAACGACATCTACTTGACTCTGTGGACTGGGGACTTTGACAAGTACAACAAGACCACCCAGAAAAACATGGAGGTCATCATGATGGTGTGTGATGAGGAGGGCAAGGCCGTGCCGGTAAGTTGGGCAGGCACGAAGTGTGTGTGTCACACCAAATATAAAAACTCTGTCACACAAATAGAATGTCTCCTCACACTAACAATATTACACCCAAGGCCATCTGGAAGTAGCCAAGAAGGGATATTGTTTCAGCACTGTATCATACTTTGTATTTCATATGTCATCTGCTGTTTAGGGTTGTTGGTTTCGATGTATCTAGGTGGATGGGAGTTAGTTGAATTGATTGTCATCGCTCTCTTTCTGTCGTCTCTCTCTTTCTGTCATCTCCCTCTCTGTTGTCTCTCTTTCTGTCATCTCTCTTTCTGTCATCTCTCTCTCTCTCTGTTGTCTCTCTTTCTGTCATCTCTCTCTGTTGTCTCTCTTTCTGTCATCTCTCTTTCTGTCATCTCTCTCTCTGTTGTCTCTCTTTCTGTCATCTCTCTCTCTGTTGTCTCTCTTTCTGTCATCTCTCTTTCTGTCGTCTCTCTCTGTTGTCTCTCTCTTTCTATCATCTCTCTTTCTGTCGTCTCTCTCTGTTGTCTCTCTTTCTGTCGTCTCTCTCTGTTGTCTCTCTCTTTCTGTCATCTCTCTTTCTGTCGTCTCTCTCTGTTGTCTCTCTCTTTCTGTCATCTCTTTTTCTGTCGTCTCTTTCTGTCATCTCTCTCTTTCTGCCGTCTCTCTTTCTGTCTGTCTTGTAGAACTCTATCTGTCTGGGAGCCGGGGATCGGCCGCTGAACGAGTACAGATCTGTCATCTACTACCAAGTCAAACAACCACGCTGGATGGAGACATTCAAGGTCAGTGTGTGTGTATGCGTGCATGCGTTGTTGTATGCTTGTGCATGTTGATCAACTGTTGCCCTCTGTGTATAATACTATGCATAGTCTGTTTAATATGAGATATTGTAGGGCCCTGGTTTTGTGCATTCATGTGACATAGCAAGATTTCATCCTGTATTTTGAGCCTCTTCCAGAAAGGAGAATTACACCAAAAATGAAAGCAATTGTCTGATGATGGTGCTGGACCATCTGACATAAAGTGAAACTGGAAGGTTTGAGGAAAAGGTTTTAAATAAAGGTTCAAATCCAGGCATGTCACATGATTGCGCGAAACACAGGGCCGTAATAGGAGATGTAATGTTGTCCTACGTCCTGTAGGTGGCCATCCCTCTGGAGGAGATGCATAGGAGCCACCTGCGTTTCATGTTCAGGCACCGCTCCTCTCAGGAGTGTGAGTACACCCAACTCTGGCCTCCCATATCCTCCCATTGCATCCTTACTTTCTTAACCGCCGAGCTGATTGGACTGGAGGGGTGAAAGCAATGTGACGGGGCATTGCGTACCTCTACTAAATAAATGACCTCAGGTCTGTCTCTCCCCCATCGTCTCTCTTTCTGTAGCCAAGGATAAGAGTGAGAAGAACTTTGCCATGGCGTTTGTTCATCTGATGAAGGCGGATGGAACAGTGCTGCAGGATGGACTTCATGAACTGGTTGTCTTCAAGGTCAGAACTGAATCAACTCTGATTCACACAACTGTTCCCGGTCAAATAGCCAAGGGAACTGAATTATTATTGATTCACAGCTGAAAGAACTGGAGAATTGAATCACGTCTGAGTCATAGCCAAATCACCAGGGACACTGAATGATTATCAATTCACAACTGACTGAATAGGCTAAACTTAAGTCATTGGAGATTCCCTGCCAAATGAACTGGAATTATTGATTAAGCGCCAAATTGAATGAAAATTAATTACTGTTCATTCGCTCACTCCCAAACTAAACTGTGGCCTCTACCCCCCCCCCCGCCTCTCTTTCTTAGGGGGACAGTAAGAGGATGGAGGATGTGAACTCGTACCTGTCCCAGCCCTCTACACGAAACCAGGGTGACGTTCCAAAGGGGGGGACACTGAGTCGCAGCAGTGTAGGAGTCCTGTCTGTCAGCTCCAGAGACAGCTTCACCGTCTCAACCCTCGTCTGCTCCACCAAACTCACCCAGAACGGTATGTGTGTGTGTGTGTGTGTGTGTGTGTGTGTGTGTGTGTGTGTGTGTGTGTGTGTGTGTGTGTGTGTGTGTGTGTGTGTGTGTGTGTGTGTGTGTGTGTGTGTGGTGGGGGACGGACGACTCAGAACAGACTGAGTATGTTCTAGATTAGAACAATGTGGGAGGGATGTCATAGTTTTGTCCTACACACACACACACACACACACACACACACACGCTTCCCCCATACACAGTTATGGTCTTGCCATACAGGTGCTGTGTAACAGCTGTTGGTGAGGAAGACAGTCCATCATTGTAATGATCACTGTGCTGCAGTATTAATCACCAGTCCAGATGCAAGTGCTTATACAATTTTTTTAAACACAAATACAGGCACGCAAGGACACACACACACACACACACACACACACACACACACACACACACACACACACACACACACACACACACACACACACACACACACACACACACACACACACAGCATCATGCAGTGTAAAAGTTTTATACATGGAGGCCATTGAAATGTTCTCCCAGTGAGCCGTTTTAATTCAAAACAACACGTTTGATTAACAAACAAGCTGTAAAATATTGTCAAACCAGCATTTGCCAATTCTTTGTTTTTGTTAACCATACCTTATAAATGTCACAAAGTGTTTACAACTAACCCAAGCTAACCAAATCGCTAATATCGCTAGCTAGTTCAACTTTGGCAGCTAGCTATATTAGCAATGTTGCTAACTTCTCTTTGAAAGACATTAGAGATCTATTATTTACTTAGCGAATGCAAAGTACCTGGGCCAAGCGGTTGCTTCCGCTGAGTGTATGGATAGGAAAGATTTCAAGAATGGAGTGCATGGTTTGCTCCACCCCACAGGCACTTAGGGGGCTTACTTTTTATGCCCCATCAGTGGAGGTTGGTGAGGCAATGGGCCGTGGCCAGTCCTGAACCTATTGAGGGTGGACCATTCCTTCCTGGGGAGGTTGAAACCAGGGGCCTGTGGTGAGGGGGTACTGATTGGGTGCTTATTTGTCAGGTCGAGTGACTCCCATTCTTGTGTCCACTTTTGCTGAGGTCGTCAGTGGGTGGGTCTTTCCAAATGGTCTTTCCTGCGGGGAGGCGTGTCTTTGGTTGGTTGAGGAGCTCCTCGCGTGTGTGTGTGTGCGTGTGTGTGACGACCTTGACCAAACAGATGCACAAGTAGAGAATGAGATTGCTAGTGCTGAGGCATGACGGGTGGTGGTAGCGGAGCCCCATGTTCAGCCCTGCTTTGTAAAAAACAGGTGTAGACTAACGGTGAAATGCTTAACGTGAACTAACTCACTTTTGTACATCGCCTTGGTCCGTACGATTGACTTTATTTTAGCGACCAAAAAAACGTAATACTTCCAGATCAACTGTAATATCAATACCAATGTAAAGCACAATTTCACCCCTTTCTAACCAAATCAATGACTAGGCCTTCATGATGCCCATCTCTGCATGATTCAAGAAGGCAATGAGCACTGTTGGGTTTTTTTTTAAATGGTGGGTGGGGAAGTGAAACCTATTGCGTGATAGTCAGAAGGAGAGATGTCGTGTGGGGAAACAGCTTTTTTTCACTCGAAAGTGATCTTCAGAGGTAAACAGTGGCTTTTGAGAGTCATGATAGGTTGCAGTGACCACGCAGAATATGACTAGGTATCCCGCTCCTTACCCTGTCCCTTTCTTGTTTTTAAACTGAGAGAAGTGCTACACCTGGTGGAGAGAGGCTGTAAGACAGTTGCTTTGTGGTTGCCGTACGTTACGCCATGACACGTCACGCTGTAACGTACAGCGCCGGAGGGGTCCGTTTTTTAAAACTTTTCTCCATTACGATCGGACCATTATCATTTCAATCAACGCTTGAAAAGAAACGTAGTTCACACCCCAGATTTTGATGTCAACAAATGTGCCATCTGTCAATAGTGGATAGTTTTCTTTGCAGCCTCGTTTGAATGTCGCGGTTGGGGGCACATTTGTACGGAATGGGGTTAGCGTGCGTTACTTACGGACCCCTCCTAACAATGCAGAGAGAGAACTCTAAATATTATAGAAACTATTATAACTCAAGGAATAAACGCACAATGAGTAAAAAATAACATGGGGTACCAGTATCGAGTCGATGTGCAGGGGTACGAGGTAATTAAGGTAGCTACTGTATGGATCTATACTGTAGGTAGGGGTAAGTGACTAGGCAACAGCATAGGTCTAAATATATTATATTCCCATGGAACTGAGATCAAATTATTGGCATGCAAATGCAGTTGGGATGTTTCAGCACTAAAACGAGAAGTAGCCTGCTATTACCCACGATTTGACAGATGGCGCATTTAGAAATGAGGTATGCCCAATGTAGTGTTTGAGGGTTTTAAAATGAGAAACATTTATTGAGACAGAATCTTTGGGCGTAGGCGGGCATTGCATTTGAAGGATGCATTTTATGCATATTCTAAAAAGACAATAGGCTACTTCCGCCGGTACAAACTGTGATGTGGGCGATCCGGCACCATACAAAACAGCACTACACCACTGCAGCTAACTGGAGTTCCCGTGCTTCTGTTGTTAGGCTTCAAGCCCCCAGAACAACGAATGGTTGATTCAATGATTGTTGCGAGTGTGCTGGCTTGGTTTACCGTGGATGGATAGATTGATGTTTGTCTTCTTCTTTCTCCTGCTCAGTGGGTTTGCTGGGCCTACTGAAGTGGAGGACTCGTCCTGAGCTCCTCAAAGAAAACCTGGAGAAACTCAAGATCATCGACGGAGAGCAGGTTGTCAAGGTGTGTGTTGTTCGTGTGTGTTATGTGTGTGTTTGTTTGTGTGTGTGTGTCTCATCTTATGGACTCTTCTTCCCTCTGTGTAGTTTCTCCAGGACACTCTGGATGCTCTGTTCACCATCATGATGGAACACTCCCAGACTGACGACTATGACATCCTAGTGTTTGACGCCCTGGTGAGTGTGTGTCTGTGTGTTCTTGTCTCTGTCTGGTATTCTCTGTCACTGTTCTTATCTCTGTCTGCCAGTCTGTCGATCTCTGTCCTTATGGCTCTGTCATTCTCCTTCGGAATAGACATGTCTTCCTGCTTGTTGCTTGTCTGTGTGTCATTTTGCCAGTGAGGCACATCTCTCTCACCTTATCAATGTGTCTCTCTCTCTCTCTTTCTCTATCTCTCAATTCAATTCAATTCAAGGGGCTTTATTGGCATGGGAAACATGTGTTAACATTGCCAAAGCAAGTGAGGTAGATAATATACAAAAGTGAAATAAACAATAAAAATTAACAGTAAGCATTACACATACAGAACTTTCAAAACAATAAAGACATTACAAATGTCAAATATATATATATATATATATATATATATATATATATACAGTGTTGTAACAATGTACAACAATGTAATCTCTCTCTCTCTCTCTCTCTCTCTCAGATCTATATCATTGGTCTGATAGCAGACAGGAAGTTCCAGCATTTTAACACGGTGTTGGAGGCCTACATTAAACAGCACTTCAGCGCCACACTGGCATACAAGTCAGTACCACTTCCTGTGTCCAATCCCTCCGCTTCCCCTCCGCCTGTCTGCCAGTCTCACTGTCTCTCAGAGGCAGCCTCAGGAGTGGCTGAACTCCTCTTTCACATTGATAGTCAGACTGTGGAGGTAAAGCAGCAGGCCCTATCGATAATGACTCCTCATGCCACACTCATAGTGACAATTCCACAGGAGATGACGTGCATATTGATTTTCCACTGTTGGATGACAGTGCATATACAGTATGTCATCATTATCACAATGGTTCCACGTGATGGTAGTCCAGATGGTGGTGCTGGGTTCAGGTGAAGTGTCACTGTTGAAGAAGCTGTGCTGATGCTGGGTGTAGTGCATTAATCGTGTGTCATTGGGAATGCTGTGTGCCTGTAGGCCATTGAGTAAGTAGCCAGAACGGCTCATAGGACCTGTGCCTGTAGGTTTGCAGTAGAAGTCAATGGACGGATAAGCCAATGGACGGATAAGCCAGGATAAAGTGGATTACTAGACCGTGGTACTTTACTCAAGGCTGGCCAGAATACTTGGCTTAACTGAGTCTTAACTTCAACTTTACCTTCGCCTCTCTGCTACTCAATTCGATTTCAATTGCTTTATTGGCATGACGTGCCAAGGCAATATGTACTCTCTCTCTCTCTCTCATTCTTACTTCATCCCTCTCTCGTTCCCTCTTGACGTCTCACCCCGTCGCTCTCAAAATCACGCACTCCACCTCTCCCTCTCCTCTCTCTTTCTCTCCATGCTCTCAATCTATCTCTCCCCGCCCTCATCCCTCGCCCCCCCATCTAGCTCTCCCCGCCCTCGTCCCTCGCCCCCCCCCATCTCGCTCTCCCCGCCTCTCGCCCCCCATCTCGCTCTTGTCCCCGCCCCCCCCATCTCGCTCTCCCCGCCCTCGTCCCTCGCCCCCCCCCATCTCGCTCTCCCCGCCCTTGTCCCTCGCCCCCTCCATCTAGCTCTCCCCGCCCTCGTCCCTCGCCCCCCCCATCTCGCTCTCCCCGCCCTCGTCCCTCGCCCCCCCATCTCGCTCTCCCCGTCCCTTGTCCTCCCCCCTCGTCCCTCGCCCCCCATCTCGCTCTCCCCGCCCTCGTCCCTCGTCCCTCCCCCCATCTCGCTCGTCTCCCCATCCCTTGTCCCTCGCCCCCCATCTCGCTCTCCCCGCCCTCGTCCCCGCCCCCTCCATCTAGCTCTCCCCGCCCTCGTCCCCGCCCCCCCCCCCATCTCGCTCTCCCCGCCCTCGTCCCCGCCCCCCCCCATCTCGCTCATCTCGCTCTCCCCCCCTCGCCCCTCGCCCCCCATCTCGCTCTGCCCGCCCTTGTCCCTCGCCCCCCCCATCTCGCTCTCCCCGCCCTCGTCCTCGCCCCCTCCATCTAGCTCTCCAATCTGTGTTAAAACAGGATTCTCCCTACTTTTTATTGAACCTTCATTTATCCAGGTTAGTCTCATTAAGATAAAATCATTTGTTTCAAGAGAGACCTGGTCCAACCAAGACAGCAGCAGGGGGGAACAATGTTTCAGACAAATATCAGATGCACTAACAACTTACAGACAGAGACACACCATAAAAAAATGTATAGTGTATGTTTTGACATAGACACACATACAATTCAATTACAAAAAACATACACACATCATAGATAGAAAAACGTCTAGCATATGTACCACTGCATCAATCCCATTCTTCAGTAACATGTGAGTCAACCAAACTTTTAAACAAGACCCTGGAGTTTCCAGCTGGTCTGGAGAGAATTCCAAGACCACGGAGCTGAGTAGCTAAAACACCTTTTGCCATGATCTGATTTTAGGAACCGTTAAATGTAAGTAAGAGTGAGACCGTGACTGGTATTTATTTTGAAGACCTTATCAAAGAAGAACAGAGATAAAGCTGCAGTTTTCCCAAAATGGCCTAATAGATCATAGTAGACCAACGTTTAAGCCTCTACGTAGAGTCAACGAAGACCAGCAGTGGTGTGTCAGATGCTTTTGGTTGGTAGTAAACCTACGTGCTGCATGATACATGGAATCAAGTGTCTTCAGGGTAGTGCTTGGGGTCTGCCCATAAACGACATCACTGTAGTCCAAGACAACAGGAATGTACACCATACCAGCTTTTCTGGCCTCAGAGGAAAGACAAGCCTTATGCCGGTAATATAAACATATTCATTTGTAAAAAAATAAAAAAATATATATATATATTTTACCTTATTTTCTCCCCAAATTCATGGTATCCAATTGCTAGTAGTTACTATCTTGTCTCATCGCTACAAATCCCGTACGGGCTCGGGACAAACGAAGGTCGAAAGCCATGCGTCCTCCGAAACACAACCCAACCAAGCCGCTCTGTTTCTTAACACAGCGCGCATCCAAACCCCACCCAAACTCCCAGATATTTGTACGTCTTGACATGCTCTATGGAATTTCCTTCCAAGGTAGTAATGACATGGTTTACCAACAAGCTCTCACAGTCTCACGTCAGAATTAGACATTCGGTCATGTTTCTCAATCGTCAAATTTCGAAGTGGTTCCAAACATCATAAGGTTTGGTTTAGGCATTAACTCCAATTTTGTAAGGGTTACGGTTTGGGATAGGCTTAAAAAAACCCATCTCAAAAACAACTTTCTATCGCTGGATTCAAACATGCGACCTTTGGCACCAGAGGCAGACATGAGACTGAGAGTTTGTTTGAAAACCATGTCAGTCATACCTACTTGAAGGTAACACTGCTCGCTGTTGCCCCTAGTGGCCGGTTTCCGCGTCATCACCCGACGTCCTCGGACATGGATGAGGACATCAAATTCTGACTTTATGACAGGTGATCTGGCTGGGTTTTCAGAGTGTTTAGCGTTGGAAAATACCATTTGTTTTGTTTTAGAGGAATTCAGAACAAGCCGTACAGATTCTGTTCAATGACGTTAAAAGCTGTTTTGAGCTTTTTCAAAAGCCAAAGTCAAGCTGCTGCTACTTGAGTAGAGAACAGTGCCATCCGCGTAATAATTTACATCAGCTGTTTCAATGTGTCTCCCTAAGGGGTCAAAACCGAAGCTTAACCAGTGCGAGCCATGCCGTTATATAAAACTCTGTTGTCTAAATACGAGGCCACCCAATGTCATCCTCAGATTATCTTACACTTATGGACTTTTTGTGTTGTTGTCTTTATCCCTCTGAAAAAAAAGAAGGGGAAAAAATTCCGGACCGTTATAAAAGGACTGTTATTGTTTAAGAGGCTTTGATTGTTTTAAATCCAGTTAGGCAACAAGCCCATGCACATTTTTGGGAGCACGATGGGACATAAACCTCGTCCTCTGGGCCCAGTGTGCTGTGGTGTGTTTGTGTTATGAACATTTTAATTAACACTTTGAAATTAAGATTTGTCTACTCTTTTTTTTCTCTCCCCCTCTCTCTCCCACCTCCCACCTGCCCCCTTTCAGGAAGTTGATGTCGGTGTTGAAGAGGTATCTGGATGTGTCCAGTCGAGGGGAGCAGTGTGAAAACTACCTCCGCACCCTCAAAGCCCTGGAGTACATCTTCAAGTTCATCGTCCGCTCACGCATGCTCTACTCCCAGTGAGTCTGCGTGTGTGTGTGTGTGTGTGTGTGTGTGTGTGTGTGTGTGTGTGTGTGTGTGTGTGTGTGTGCGTGTGTGTGTAATCTAACTCTTAAAAGCATGCACACAGTCCACACATGCACAAGACACAAGACACATACACACATGGACACTCTTGTTTACGCTCTTGTACATTACCGAGCTAATTCCCAAAGACAGCTTGATCTGAAAGACGCTGATTGCAGCAACTAATGTTGCTCACAAGCGTTGATGATGAAGTGGCGTTTTCAATGAACACTAATGACAAAATAGACCCAGTGCTGAACGAGCAGCTGCGGATAGAGGTGAGACGCTGCCGCACAGAGACGTATGATATGTCAACTCTTCTGAAGGCTGCTCCATATGATAATCAGAAACAACATTAATTAATAACATCACATCATTTGATCCTGACAGAATAGTAGCGGAACACAGGCTCTAAGGGCTCGGGCTGTGTTGCTTGTTTCGGGAAGTGTGTGGTGTGTGGTTACCTGCTGGCTTGTCAAATTGTTTCAGAAACCATATGCAATGCATATGTATTCGTCACTGCTCTCCCTGGAGGGAGGCTAGAACGATGGATTGCTCCAGTTCTTCACTCTCAGGTCTGCCAAACTACTTCAAAGAACGTTGAAACTTTCTGAATTTCAAGTCTACGTAACTCATCCCATATGAGTAGCCTCGCCAGATACTCAGTATTCAAGAGCAGCGCATGCAGTACTGTCCTGTAGCTTAATCTGTAGTACTGTTCATATCCTACACTCATCAATGATTTATCAGTTTGAATCTGAAGTTTCTCAAGTTCTAGATCCGATAGGTCAGATTTCTATAAGTAGAGAATGTATTAGATGTTCTCTCTCTCTCTCTCTCTCTCTCTCTCTCTCTCTCTCTCTCTCTCTCTCTCTCTCTCTCTCTCTCTCTCTCTCTCTCTCTCTCTCTCTCTCTCTCTCTCTCTCTTTCTCTCTTCTTTCTTTAAACCTTGCTTTTACCTTTCTTTCCCCTTCTATAACTTTCCTCCAGCCTCAGTCACACCTCTTTATTTATCCCTCTGTTCATCTTACCGCCTCTTTCTTAGCTCTCCATCTCCCTCTGGCCTCTACCTCCCCCCCCCCTCCGTCTCTCCTCGTCTCTCCTCGTCTCCTGTCCATCTGCTGTGAGTAGCCTATTCATTCTGTTGTTCCATGGCGGTGAATGGTGCATATGGGTAGCAGTAGAGTTACAGTAGCTATCAGAGTGAGCAGTGTTGGGGTCAACGCCTGGTCCCAGGCTGTTCTCTGATAGGGCCCATAGGGCTTTAGGCCCAGGATTATGAGGAACATGACAGGAACATGACAGGAACATGCCACTGTGGTCAGAGATATCTGTTGCGCACATGTGCGTTGTGTCGTTGGTGTGTGTGTGTGTGCGCGTGTGTGCGTCATAGCTACAGTGGCTTGCGAAAGTATTCACCCCCTTTGGCATTTTTTCTGTTTTGTTACCTTACAAACTGGAATTAAAATAGATTTTTTTGGGGGGGGGGATTTGTATGATTTGATTTACACAACATGCCCTACAGTTTGAAGATGCAAGGTATTTTTTTATTGTGAAACAAACAAGTTGGATGGGTTCTGCTGGTGTACAGCAATCTTTAAGTCATACCACAGATTCTCAATTGGATTGAGGTCTCGGCTTTGACTAGGCCATTCCAAGACATTTAAATGTTTCCCCTTAAACCACTCGAGTGTTACTTTAGCAGTATGCTAAAGGAAAACAAGGCAAAAACAGGTTCCTCAAGCTCACAAAATATCGTACTGGAAGGGGTCATTGTCCTGCTGGAAGGTGAACCTCTGTCCCAGTCTCAAATCTCTGGAAGACTGAAACATGTTTCCCTCAAGAATTTCCCTGTATTTAGCGCCATTCATCATTCCTTCAATTCTGACCAGTTTCCCAGTCCCTGTCGATGAAAAACATCCCCACAGCATGATGTTGCCACCACCATGCTTCATTGTTCTCAGGGTGATGAGAGGTGTTGGGTACGCGCCAAACATAGCGTTTTCCCTGAAGGCCAAAAAGCTCAATTTGAGTCTCATCTGGCCAGAGAACCTTCTTCCATATGTTTGGGGAGTCTCCCACATGCCTTTTGGCGAACACCAAACATGTTTGCTTATTTTTTTCTGGCCACTCTTCCGTAAAGCAGATACTCAAATCTCCGCTGTGGAGTTTTGCAACTCCTTCAGGGTTATCTTTGGTCTCTTTGTTGCCTCTCTGATTAATGAGTTTTGGTGGGCAGCTGTCTCTTGGCAGGTTTGTTGCTGTGCCATATTCTGTCCATTTTTTAATATTGGATTTAATGGTGCTCCGTGGGATGTTCAAAGTTTCTGATATTTTTTTATAACCCAATCCTGATCTGTACTTCTCCACAACTTTGTCCCTGGCCTGTTTGGAGAGCTCCTTGGTCTTCATGGAGCCGCTTGCTTGGTGGTGCCGCTTGCTTAGTGGTGTTGCAGCCTCTGGGGCCTTTCAGAACAGGCGTATATATACTGAGATCATGTGACAGATCACGTGACACTTAGATTGCACAGAGGTGGACTTTATTTAACTAACTATGTGACTTCTGAAGGTAATTGGTTGAACCAGATCTTATTTAGGGGCTTATAGCAAAGGGGGTGAATATGTATGCACGCACCACTTTAAAAAAAAGGGTTATCATTTCTTTTTTTTTAACAAGTTATTTTTTAAATTTTACTTTACCAATTTGTACTATTTTGTGCATGTCCATTACATGAAATCCAAATAAAAATCTATTTCAAACCTGTTTGGGATAGGAGTCCCACTAGCGACAACTTCCGGTGAAACTGGAGGGCGAGCAATTCAAATAAATAATCGTAAAAATAATGGATATTAAACATTTAGGTGCATATAAGTGTCTTATGTCGATTGAACGCTTAAATTCTTGTTAATCTAACTGCACTGTCCTGTTTACAGTAGCTATTACAGCGAAAACATGCCATGCGATTGTTTGAGGAAGGTGCCCCACATCAAAATATTTTTCCACCGGCACAGGTTTCACAAATAGCGTTTAAATACTTACTTTTTGAAAATCTTCCTCTGATTTGTCATCCAAAGGGTCCCAGCTATAACATGTAGTGTCATTTTGTTAGATAAAATAAAATAATGTTTCTATTTACTCCACAAATACCCTGAAATGTAAACAAACTATAATACTTCTTACTGAAAGAAGTATGTTCAATAGGAAACTGATTTTTAGCAAGTGGCCTTGTCTTCATGGGGCGCAAACACAAATTTCCAAGACTGTGTCCCTGTACTAAAACTGATAGTTTTTATTCGTTTTTGAAGTTACACGCCTGAAACCTTAAACATAGACTGCTGACACCATGTGGAAGCCATAGGAATTGCATCCAGGGAGCTAATTGTCAATAATACCTTTTATTTGCCATTCTAAGAGGGTAGACTCTCTCAAAAGAAAAATCTGATTGGTTTTTTTTTGAATTTGCTCAGGCTTCAGGGCCTGAGCAACAGGCAGTTTACTTTGGGCACATCATTCAGGCAGGGAATTGAGAAAAAAGGGGCATAGCCCTAAGACGTTTTAATTAAATTACAGGTTGCAATGCAACAAAATAGGAAAAACGGCAAAGGGGATGAATACTTTTGCAAGGCACTGTATGTCCATTGTTTGTGCGTTTGCGTGTGTGTCTGTGTGTGTGTGCACTCAGCCACACAGGGGGATTATGGAAGACAATGCTTTAGTAATCATAATGCCGCCCGGTACTCTCAGAGTCATGTGATAATAACCCTGTGTGTCACAGTCTAATCCAGGGTTCACCATCTGGTGGCCTGCGGGCCATATTCGGTCCTCGGGTTATTTCATTTGACCCCTCAAGTAAAAAAATTTTTTTTTAAATAGCAGCAAATTGTCTCAAAGATTTTAAATTTGGAAATCTTTTCTAAAGTATTCCTGTGCATAATAGAGAGATACAGTGCCTTCAGAAAGTTTTCATACCCCTTGACTTACTCCACATTTTTTGGTGTTACAGTCTGAATTCAAATAAAGGATTAAATCATTTTTTAACACACAATGCCTCATAATGACAAAGTTAAAACATGGTTTTATACATTTTTGTCAATTTATTAAAAATTAAAAACAGAAATACCTTTATTTATATTCAGCCCCTTTGCTATTTCTGAAACTATCCGCCGCCATTGTCGCAACCCCTATTACCAGCCTGTTCAACCTCTCTTTCGTATTGTCTGAGATCCCCAAGGATTGGAAAGCTGCCGCGGTCATCCCCCTCTTCAAAGGGGGAGACACCCTGGACCCAAACTGTTATAGACCTATATCCATCTTGCCCTGCCTATCTAAGGTCTTCGAAAGCCAACTTAACAAACAGATCACTGACCATCTCAAATCCCACCATACCTTCTCCGCTGTGCAATCTGGTTTCCGAGCCGGTCACGGGTACACCTCAGCCATGCTCAAGGTACTAAACGATATCATAACCGCCATCGATAAAAGACAGTACTGTGCAGCCGTCTTCATCGACCTGGCCAAGGCTTTCGACTCTGTCAATCACCATATTCTTATCGGCAGACTCAGTAGCCTAGGTTTTTCTAATGACTGCCTTGCCTGGTTCACCAACTACTTTGCAGTCAGAGTTCAGTGTGTCAAATCGGAGGGCATGTTGTCCGGTCCTCTGGCAGTCTCTATGGGGGTGCCACAGGGTTCAATTCTCGGGCCGACTCTTTTCTCTGCATATATCAATGATGTTGCTCTTGCTGCGGGCGATTCCCTGATCCACCTCTACGCAGACGACACCATTCTGTATACTTCTGGCCCTTCCTTGGACACTGTGCTATCTAACCTCAAAACTAGCTTCAATGCCATACAACACTCCTTCCGTGGCCTCCAACTGCTCTTAAACGCTAGTAAAACCAAATGCATCCTTTTCAAATCAAATCAAATCAAATCAAATTTTATTTGTCACATACACATGGTTAGCAGATGTTAATGCGAGTGTAGCGAAATGCTTGTGCTTCTAGTTCCGACAATGCAGTAATAACCAACAAGTAATCTAACTAACAATTCCTAAACTACTGTCTTATACACAGTGTAAGGGGATAAAGAATATGTACATAAGGATATATGAATGAGTGATGGTACAGAGCAGCATAGGCAAGATACAGTAGATGGTATCGAGTACAGTATATACATATGAGATGAGTATGTAAACAAAGTGGCATAGTTAAAGTGGCTAGTGATACATGTATTACATAAGGATGCAGTCGATGATATAGAGTACAGTATGTATATACGTATGCATATGAGATGAATAATGTAGGGTAAGTAACATTATATAAGGTAGCATTGTTTAAAGTGGCTAGTGATATATTTACATTTCCCATCAATTCCCATTATTAAAGTGGCTGGAGTTGAGTCAGTGTCAGTGTGTTGGCAGCAGCCACTCAATGTTAGTGGTGGCTGTTTAACAGTCTGATGGCCTTGAGATAGGCCATCAGACTGTTCGCTGCCTGCACCCGCACGCCCGACTAGCATCACCACCCTTGATGGTTCCGACCTAGAATATGTGGACATCTATAAGTACCTAGGTGTCTGCCTAGACTGTAAACTCTCCTTCCAGACTCATATCAAACATCTCCAATCTAAAATCAAATCTAGAGTCGGCTTTCTATTTCGCAACAAAGCCTCCTTCACTCACGCCGCCAAACTTACCCTAGTAAAACTGACTATCCTACCGATCCTCGACTTCGGTGATGTCATCTACATAATAGCTTCCAATACTCTACTCAGCAAACTGGATGCAGTTTATCACAGTGCCATCCGTTTTGTTACTAAAGCACCTTATACCACCCACCACTGCGACCTGTATGCTCTAGTCGGCTGGCCCTCGCTACATATTTGTCGCCAGACCCACTGGTTCCAGGTCATCTACAAGTCCATGCTAGGTAAAGCTCCGCCTTATCTCAATTCACTGGTCACGATGGCAACACCCACCCGTAGCACGCCCTCCAGCTGGTGTATCTCACTGATCATCCCTAAAGCCAACACCTCATTTGGCCGCCTTTCATTCCAGTTCTCTGCAGCATAGATTGATTATGTATAGATTGATGTATAGATTTTAGAATAAGGCTGTAATGTGGAAAAAGACAAAGGGTTCTGAATACTTTCTGAATTCACTGTATAACGAAGTCAGTCCATTGAAATAAATAAATTAGAGCCGAATATGCAGATACAAATATAGATACAGATACAAATACAGATATGCATCTGTTGGTCACAGATACCTTAAAAAAAAGGTAGGAGCGTGGATCAGAAAACCAGTCAGTATCTTGTGCGACCACAGTTTGCCTCATGCAGCGCAACACATCTCCTTTGCATAGAGTTGATTAGGCTGTTGATTGTTGCCTTTGGAATGTTGACCTACTCTTCAATGGCTGTGCAAAGTTACTGGATATTGGCAGGAACTGGAACACGCTGTCGTACACGTCAATTCAGAGTATCCCAACTTTGCTCAATGGGTAACATATCTGTTGAGTATGCAGGTCATTGAAAAACTGGGAACTTTTCAGCTTTCAGGAATTGTGTACATATCCTTGAGACATTGGGCCATGCATTATTGGGCTGAAACATGATTTGATGGCGTCTGATGAATGGCACGACAACGGGCCTCACGATCTCGTCACGGTATCTCTGTATATTCAAATTGCCATCGATAAAATGCAATTGTGTTCGTTGTCCGTAGCTTATGCCTGCCCATACCATAACCCCACCGCTACCATACACGCTGTCTGCCATCTGCCCGATACAGTTGAAAATGGAATGAATCTGTGAAGAGCACACTTCTCCAGCATGCCAGTAGCCATCAAAAGTGAGTATTTACAGTCAGGTTAAGACCTTGGTTATGATGACAAACACGCAGATGAGCTTCCCTGTGACGGTTTCTGACAGTTTGGTCAGAAACTCTGATTGTGCAAACCCACAGTTTCATCAGTGTGGCTGGATGTGGACGTCCTGGGCTGGCGTGGTTATACGTGGTTTGCGGTTGTGAGGCCGGTTGGACGCACTGCACAAAATGTCTAATACAACGTTGGTGGCGGCTAATGGTAGAGAAATTAACATTAAATTCTCTGGCAACAGCTCTGGGGGACATTCCTGCAGTCACCATGCCAATTGCACACTCTCAAAACTTGAGACATCTGTGGCATTGTGTTGTGTGACAAAACTGCACATGTTGCCTTTTATTTTCCCCAGCACAAGGTGAACCTGTGTAAAGATCATGTTTAATCAGCGTCTTGATATGCCACACCTGTCAGGTGGATAGATTATCTTGGCATAGGAGAAAGCCTCAAATTTGTGCACATTTGAGAGAACTAGATTCTTGTGCATATGGAACATTTCTGCAATCTTTCACTTCAGCTTATGAAACATGGGACCAATACTTTACATGTTGCTTTTACATTTTTGTTCAGTATACCTCCATATAGACTGAGTTTAAAGAAACTTTAGCAACACCTGCTCATTCTGTGACATAGACTGACCAGGTGAATACAGGTGAAAGCTGTGGTCCCTTATTGACAGGTCCCTTGTCACAGAAGTTCCCAGGTCCCTTGTCACCTGTTAAATTCACTTCAGTCAGTGTGTGAAGGGTAGGAGACAGGTAAAATAAGTCATGTTAAGCCTTGAGACAATTGAGACATGGATTGGGACCCCAGTAAGTAAAAGCTTTTTGCCAGTACAGAGGGGTAGGGTAACGAGTGAGTTATGCTTCAGTAAGGTTGTCTTCTTAACGTTCAGAGCTATGTTTATCAACTGTACCATAGAAATGGAAAGTAAATCACTGAAAATAGATGTTGTGGTGGCAGCTGCAGAGAAATAGTTGGATTTAGGATGAGTTACAGGATGAGTTACAGGGTGTGTTGAGGGGTGGTGTCCCGTCCTCCTAGGCTGTTGGCCTGGGCAGGAGCAGACAGGTCTCCCGAGTGGCACAGCGGTCTAAGGCACTGCATCTCAGCGCTAGAGGCATCACTACATTGGGAGTCCCATAGGGCGGCGCACAATTGGCCCAGCGTTGTCCAGGTTTGGCCGGGGTAGGCCGTCATTGTAAATAAAAGTTTGTTCTTAACTGACTTTCCTAGTTAAATAAAGGTTCAACTTTAAACATTTTTTTTTAAATAGGGTCAAAGTAGTGGAATGGGGTAGTGGGTTTTAATGAGTGTAGGTGGCAACAGCATAGATGTACCTGGGTGTATGAGATTTTACAGATTTTTAAGAGTTAATTGGGTGATTTTATATTTTCATGAAATAGTAGTATGTAGGTGTAGAGTTAGTTGGTGGTGTTATTCTTTTCTTTAAGGAACAGGAATAATGTAGGTAGGCTGGGACTGGCCTCACACTTTAGTACAATAGGTGGCGATGTATGCACCTTTAAGTTGGATGTGATCCGCCAACCCAAACTCAAAGAACATGAGGAAGAAGACAGGGATTGTGTATGTGTGCCATTTAGATGGTGAATGGGCAAGACAACATTTTTTAAGTGGGTTTTTCATGCTCAACAGTTTCCTGTGTGTATCAAGAATGCTCCACCGCCAGTGGTGTAAAGTACTTAAGTAACAATACTTTGAAGTATTTAGTCGTTTTTTGGGGGGCTATCTGTACTTTACTTTGACTTTTACTGCACTACTTTCCCAAAGAAAATCCTTTACTTTTTACTCCATACATTCTCCCTGACACCCAAAAGTACAGAAACATTTTCCAATTCACACACTTATCACGAGAACATCCCTGGTCATCCCTACTGCCTCTGATCTGGCAGACTCATTAAACATAAATGCTTCCTTTGTAAATTATGTCTGAGTGTTGAAATGTGTCCCTGGCTATATAATAAAACAAGAAAATTGTGCCGTCTGGTTTGCTTAATATGAGGAAGGCGAAATTATTTTTTACTTTTGGAGTCAACATTGGCCAGCATCCCTGTGGAATGCTTTTGACAGCTTGTAGAGTCCCCGCCCCAACGAATTGAGGTTGTTTGAGGGGGAAAAGTGGTTCCTAATATTCTGTGCATTCAGTGTATACATCCATATGTTTTCTAAACTGGTACCGGGCTACCTTCAACTGAGTCTTTTGAGGCTTGTGGGCATCCTAGAGCAAAGCAACCAACTTGTACAGTACCAGTCAAAAGTTTGAACACACCTACTCATTCAAGCGGTTTTCTTTATTTTTACTGTTTGCTACATTGCAGAATAATAGTGAAGACAAACACTATGAAATAACACATATGGAATCATGTAGTAACCTACATTTTTATTTTATAGTCCCCAAAGAAGCCACCCTTTGCCTTGATGACATCTTTGCACACTTTTGGCATTCTCTCAACCAGCTTCATGAGGTAGTCACCTGGAATGCTTTTACAACAGTCTTGAAGGAGTTCCCACATATGCTGAGCACTTGTTGGCTGCTTTGCCTTTACTCTGCGGTCCAACTCATCTTAAACCATCTCAATTGGGTTGAGTTTTGGTGATTGTGGAGGTCAGGTCATCTGATGCAGCACTCCATCACTCTCCTTCTTGATCAAATAGCCTTTACACAGCCTGTAGGTGGATCATTGTCCTGTAGAAAAACAAATTATAATCTCACGAAGCGCAAACCAGATGAGGCTTATTGCTGCAGAATGCTGTGTTAGACATGCTGTGCCTTGAATTCTAAATAAATCACAGACAGTGTCACCAGGAAAGCACCCTCACGCCATCACACCTCCTCCATGCTTCACAGTGGAAATCACACATGCAGAGATCATCCGTTCACCTACTATGCTTTTCACAAAGTCACGGGGTTGTAACCAAAAATCAAACATTTTCAAAAATTCACCGGTCTACTGTACATTGCTTGTGTTTCTGGGCCCAAAAAGTCTATTCTTATTTTTGGTGTCCTTTTGTAGTGGTTTCTTTGCAGCAATTCGACCATGAAGTCCTGATTCACACAGTCTCATCTGAACAGTTGATGTTGAGATGTGTCTGTTACTTGAGCTCTGTGAAGCAATCTGAGGTGCAGTTAATTGCCGATTTCTGAGGCTGGAAACTCTAATGAATTTATCCTCAGCAGAGGTAACTCTGGATCTTCCTTTCCTGTGGCGGTCCTCATTAGAACCAGTTTCATCATAGCGCTTGATGGTTTTTACGACTGCACTTGAAGAAATTCTTGAAATGATCTGGATTGTCTTAAAGTAATGATGGACTGTCGTTACTACATGATTCTATGTGTGTTATTTCATCGTTTTGATGCCTTTGCTATTTTTCTACAGTGTAGAAAATAGTAAATATAAAGAAAAACCCTAGAATGAGTAGGTGTCTCTAACTGTATGTGTTCGCCAGAGTCTCACCTTTCCATATTGGTGTGTAGCCCAAACTGTTTGGATGATTCAGACGTTTTCGCGATGTCTCGGGGTCTGGCAAACATCGCTGTAGCTCGGCCACCTTCCTCCGCCGATGCGGAAGGCCACCATTGGCAGATGTGGTGGATTGAGACGCAGTTCATGCAAAACAGATTGTTTGAGTTTAAACAGACAGATTTTGATGGGGATTTTGCTATCATGCTAATTAGATTTCCGCTGAGGGTGCGGACATCAACTCTATCATTGCCCACAGAGTGAGTCCATGCAACTTATGTGACTTGCTAAGTTTGCTCCTGAACTTCTCTAGGCTTGTCATAACAAAGGGGTTGAATACTTATTGACTCACGACATTTCAGCTTTTCATATGTAATTAATTTTGGCTCTTGAGTGGAGCAGCGGTCTTAGGCACGCACTGCATCTCAGTACTAGAGGCATCACTACAGACCCAGGTTTGATTCCAGGCTTGGGCTTGGCCCGGGTTAGGCCGCCTTGTAAATAAGAATTTGTTCTTAACTGACTTGCCTAGTTAAATGAAAATAATTTGTAAACATTTCTAAAAATATAATTACACTTTGAAATTGAGGTGCTGTGTGTAGGCCAGTGACAAAAAAAGCCCTAATTAGTTTTCAATTCAGGCTGTAACACAATAAAATCTCAAGAGGTGTGAATACTCTCTGAAGGTACTGTATATCATATAGAAATGTAAGCACGGTTTGAAACGGTTATGTTTTAGTCAAACTATTTGATCTGTAAGGGCTTCATGCGGTCAATTTGCAGTGTACAAATGATTTGTAATTATGTTCCCGCCCCCCTGACCTTCCGCTCAAGTAAAGAATTGTCCCGCGGCTGAATCTAGTTGATGATCCCTGCTGTAAACCCTCCCCCCAGCACCCACGACCCGTGCTGCAATAAACATTTACCACAGAATTACAGTGAGACATTAGGAGATGTAGGAAGGAAGAGGGATGGAGAGCAGGGGAGGAGGAGCGAGATGAAAGGAGTGTAATGAGAAAACATTAGTTACAACGGTAGGGATAGATAGAGGAGTTTAACAAAGAATAGAAAGGGAGGAGTAGACAACTTTAGAGATTGTGATGTTTTGCTGGGGACACAAGATGAAACAAGATACAACATGAAACACTTGGCATAGCTTTGTATTCAGAGATGGTACTCTACTGTCAGTATCTGGTAGAGGTTGTGTACTGTAAAGTGTCCTCTGTCTAGTTTGACGTAGCCTCCATGTGACCTAGCCTCCTTACTCCTTCCGTTTCCCCCAACAGCAGCCAACTAGAACTACGTAAGTCCTTAAAAGTATTCGTTACCCCAGAAAGGAAAGAAAAGGGAGCACTCGTGTCTGTATAGATCTGAGTACATTTTTGGGACTAACAAGCAGGCTTATGTAGCGCGTTTTCGGTACACCTTCCCTTTTTTAAATCCTGTTGGAGACATTAACCGTGCCCCCCTCTCTTCCTCTTTCCTCCCCTTTTCCTCCCCCCCTGTCCCCCTCTCTCCAGGCTGTATGAAGGGAAGGAGCAGAAAGAGTTTGAGGAATCTCTACGGAGACTATTCGAGTCCATCAACCAACTAATGAGGAGTGACCACAACACAACAGTCTTGCTGCAGGTAAACACTCCAACTTCTCTACCTCTCTCCTCCTCTCCTCTCCTAATGCTCTACAGTGCATTTCTCTGTCTCTCCATCTTTTTTTTTTTACCTTGCTCATTTATTGATATGACCTCATTTGTCCCGATTTCAGGTTTTATGATATCTTTCCCATCCATGTGCATGTCTCTCTCTCTCTCTGCCTCTCTCTCTCTTTGTCGGTCTCTCTCTGTCTCTCTCTCTCCAGGTGGCTGCTCTGAAGTACCTTCCCACAGTCTTGCAGGATGTGGAGACAGTGTTTGACGCCGAACTCCTGAGGTGAGTGCTATCCTCTGCCGCCTCCACAGGAATAGTAAATAGAACCGCTGTCAACATCGCTCAGAGCCTTCCCAGGGTGCAACGTGAAGTGACGTGTCTCTCACCTCAGTCACCTGTACCTAACGTCCACTAACTTCCCCTCTGACCCCCCCCCGTCCCTCTGGCTGATAACTGTCTCATAACGTTGTCTCCACAAAAACCCAACAAAACAAAACAGTCTAAAACACTGTCTCTGTCTCCCAGCCCTCTACCAAGGTCACAACCTTATTCCCCAGCTCTCTTTAACTCACAGTGACTCGTCACATCTTCCATTAACCTTTCATGAACCCCTCAGAGACAGACAGCCTTGCCTTTACAGTACCCATAATGAACATAGATGTGACTCTACCACATCCCCAGACCTTTTAGCTTTATAATGAAATGGGTCTCGAGTCTCCTTATGGCAGACAGACGTTTGGTTCCAGCAAACCACAACATCTTTATTTCAGGCCTGACCTTTCCATGACCTGTGTCTGAGACTCTCTGAAGTTAGTGTGTGTGTGTGTGTGTGTGTGTGTGTGTGTGTGTGTGTGTGTGGGGGTGTGTTTTTTTCTGGGTGTGTGGAACTCTGTTCAGACAGTCCAAACCTGTCTGGTCTGTTGTATCTCTGGAGTGGTTGAGTGTCAACACAATGTCATAGAGGTGTTACCTAAAACACCTGGCCACCTGCACCAGAATGATAGTGGCAAGAACAGACCAAACACATACGCACCAACAATCAAGGTGATGTACTGTAGACTCAACGAACCACAACCAATAATCTTAACACTGACTCTAGGAAGAAATGCCCTAAAGATCTTAATGGTGATATTTCAACGCTTTATTGCAGTGCTCTGGGTCCTTACGGGAGAGCCATAACTTTGGTTTAATAAATGAACACAAACACCCAGCAGGTCCTCGCCTAGGAGGGTTGGGACGTGGGCCTCTGTAGGACAGACAGCCTTATATAATACAATAGCATGATTTTTCAATTTGTAATTAGATTGAAATTAGAGAGCCTAATTAGCACGCGATGCGCCACGGATCAGCTCTCTCTACTGTCTGAAAAGTGGTTGGCATTATCATTTAATTTGTTGTTCATCTAGCTAATGAATGTACTGTGTCAACCATATTAACAAATGTATCTGCAGAATGGATGCCACCATGCTCAATCTCCCTAAGAAGCTGCCGAGACTTTGTAACTGGCTCATTTCATTCTTATTTGATTGGATTCCGGGCTGAGGGTGACAGCACCTTGTCTCGTCATTAGTGTCCGTCGCTAGTTCGCGAGTTTGGCTCATCTGTTTTCACAAGGTCTAGCTAGGGGGGGGTTGTTCTTAATGTTTTGTACACTCAGTCAGTGGTGGAAAAAGTACCCAAAAGTAAAGATACCTTAATAGAACATGACTCAAGCACAAGTGAAAGTCACCCAGTAAAATACTACTTGAGTGTAAGTCTAAATGTATTTGGCTTTAAATATGCTTCAGTATCAAAAGTAAGTGTAGTCTCTAAAATATACTTAAGTATCTAAAGTAAAAGTATAAATCATTTCACATTCCTTATATTAAGCAAACCAGACGGCACCATTTTCTTGTTTTTAAAATGTATGGATAGCCAGGGGCACACTCCAAACACTCAGACATCATTTACAAATGAATAATTTATGTTTAGTGAGTGCCAGATCAGAGGCAGTAGGGATGACCAGGGATTTTCTCCTGATAAGTGTGTTAATTGGACCATTTTCCTGTACTGCAAAGATTTTGAAATGTAACTTTTGGGTGTCGGGGGAAAATGTATGGAGTAAAAAGTACATAATTTTCTTTAGGAATGTAGTGAAGTAAACGTAGTCAACAATATCAATAGTAAAGTAAAGTACAGATACCCCAAAAAACAACTTAAGAGGTACATTCAAGTATTTTTACTTAAGTACTTAACACCACTAAACTAAATCTCATAGCTCATAAACTCTCTTCTCTCACGAGCCTGCTCAGGTCAGAATGGCAGTTAATGTCTGGTTCTGAATTACATGTGTAATTTCAACTGCTTCAAATATCTGATTCGATAAACGATCAGTCACT
This sequence comes from Oncorhynchus masou masou, assembly GCF_036934945.1. Taxonomy (NCBI): domain Eukaryota; kingdom Metazoa; phylum Chordata; class Actinopteri; order Salmoniformes; family Salmonidae; genus Oncorhynchus; species Oncorhynchus masou. Next base: position 56,123,586 of record NC_088243.1, read on the forward strand.
CAGACTGATAGGTGCTTCTGTAACCTGAGTAAACTCAACTCATTGCACTGGCGCCATCGTAGCCTTGACCACAACACGTGTTCACCGATATCCCCTTACTTTCAATTCAATTAGTTATTTTTTCAAGACCTGAGGCACTTTTTCATTCCCGATGCCCAAGAAAAAGTCAAAAACAAAACACTTAGTTTCCTAGTACATATGGAGATGAAAAAGGTTTATGAATGACATCTTGGAGGATTACAGAGAAAAGGATTTGACTGTAACCCTCTGTGGGGGTTACCCGGGAAGGCCAGTGGGGAAATATACCATTTGGGACACATCTCTAGTTTCTGTGCTGTGTATCTGTATCTCTGCTCTCCCGAGCCTGCTCAGGTCAGAATGGCAGTTCATGTCTAGTTCTGACTTACATGTGTCATTTCAACTGCTTCAACCTGATTCGTAAAAGATTAAACAAACTCGTCGGGAAAAACGAGAAAAGACTATCACTTTACATGGAATCAAACCATGTGCTACGTGTTTACAATTGAAATGAAAGTGTTTAATTAAAACGGTAGCTAGAGACTTTGCAAAATTGCTCTTCTAGCCTTGCTGAACAATTGATCTAATTCTACACTTCCTCACCCTCTCTCTCCATCTTCCTCGCTCCACTTCCCCACCCTCTCTCACCCTTTCCTTTCATTTTCCTTTCACTGTCTCTCTTTCTCCCTTTGCCTCTTCCTCCCCCCACACCCCCTCCCTCTCCCTCTTCCTCTCTCCACACCCCCTCCCTCTTCCTCTCGCCACACCCCCTCCCTCTCCCTTTCCCACCCCCTCCCTCTTCCTCTCTCTCCACACCCCTCCCTCTCCCTCTTCCCCTCTCCACACCCCCCTCCTCTCTCCCTCTTCCCCTCTCCACACCCCCTCCCTCTCCCTCTTCCTCTCTCCACACCCCCTCCCTCTCCCTCTTCCTCTCTCCACACCCCCTCCCTCTTCCTCTCTCCACACCCCCTCCCTCTTCCCTCTCTCCACACCCCCTCCCTCTCCCTCTTCCTCTCTCCACACCCCCTCCTTCTTCTTCTCTCCACACCCCCTCCCTCTTCCTTCTCTCCACACCCCCCCCCTCCCTCTCCCTCTCTCCACTCCCCCTCCCTCTCCCTCTCTCCACACCCCCTCCCTCTCCCTCTTCCTCTCTCCACACCCCCTCCCTCTCCCTCTTCCTCTCTCCACACCCTCTCCCTCTTCCTCTCTCCACACCCCCTCCCTCTTCCTCTCTCCACACCCCCTCCCTCTTCCTCTCTCCACACCCCCTCCCTCTTCCTCTCTCCACACCCCCTCCCTCTTCCTCTCTCTCCCACCCACCCCCCTCCCTCCCTCTTCCTCTCTCCACACCCCCTCCCTCTTCCTCTCTCCACACCCCCTCCCTCTTCCTCTCGCCACACCCCCTCCCTCTTCCTCTCTCCACACCCCCTCCCTCTTCCTCTCTCTACACCCCTCCCTCTCCCTCTTCCTCTCTCCACACCCCCTCCCACTCCCTCTTCTTCTCCCTACACCCCCTCCCTCTCCCTCTCCCTCTTCCTCTCTCTACACCCCCTCCCACTCCTGCTTCCTCTCTCTACACCCCCTCCCTCTCCCTTAACCCTCTACACCCCCTCCTTCTCCACACCCCCTCCCTTCCTTCCTCTCCACACCCCCCCCCTCTCTCCCTTCTTCCTCTCTCCACCCCCCCTCCCTCTCCCTCTTCCTCTCTCCACACACCCTCCCTCTCCCTCTTCCTCTCTCCACACCCCCTCCCACTCCCTCTTCCTCTCTCCACACCCCCTCCCTCTTCCTCTCTCCACACCCCCTCCCTCTTCCTCTCTCCACACCCCCTCCCTCTTCCTCTCTCCACACCCCCTCCCTCTCCCTCTTCCTCTCGCCACACCCCCTCCCTCTTCCTCTCGCCACACCCCCTCCCTCTTCCTCTCTCCACACCCCTCCCTCTCCCTCTTCCTCTCTCCACACCCCCTCCCACTCCCTCTTCTTCTCCCTACACCCCCTCCCTCTCCCTCTCCCTCTTCCTCTCTCCACACCCCCTCCCACTCCCTCTTCCTCTCTCTACACCCCCTCCCACTCCTGCTTCCTCTCTCTACACCCCCTCCCTCTCCCTAACCCTCTACACCCCCTCCTTCTCCCTCTCCCTCTTCCTCTCTCCACACCCCCTCTCTCTCCCTCTTCCTCTCTCCACACCCCCCCCCTCTCTCTCTCCCTCTTCCTCTCTCCACACCCCCTCCCTCTCCCTCTGCCTCTCTCCACACACCCTCCCTCTCCCTCTTCCTCTCTCCACACCCCCTCCCACTCCCTCTTCCTCTCTCTACACCCCTCCCTCTCCCTCTCCCTCTTCCTCTCTCTACACCCCCTCCCCCTCTCCCTTTCCCTCTTCCTCTCTCTACACCCCCTCCCTCTCCCTTTTCCTCTCTCTACACCCCCTCCCTCTCCCTCTTCCTCTCTCTACACCCCCTCCCTCTTCCTCTCTCCACACCCCCTCTCTCTCCCTCTTCCTCTCTCCACACCCCCTCCCTCTCTCCATGCCTCCTTTCCTCTCTCCAGTCAGTTGCTGTATGAATTCTACACCTGTATCCCTGCTGACAAACTGCAGAAACAGAAGGTGTCCTCCATGGCCGAGATCGTCAGCAGCAAACTCTTCGAAAAACAGGGTAAGACAAACCTCCATGCTAGACAACGGACCAATGACTGACCTCTATGTTAACTACCATAGGAGCAGCCAACCAATCGCACACCTCATCTCGAAAGATTTGGGTAGATAGAGAAGTGTCTGCCCAATGTCAGATGCAAGGTCATACAACCTTGACTATTATGAGAACATCCTACATCACCATTTAAACACACGACAACCCCACTTCACTCCCTCACCTTCCCTCCACTCAGATTCTATTATGAAGGCCTTACTGGCCTGTAGTGGTGTGATAAGTGGCAAATCGACTCCCTAAGTGGCCCCCCAGTCAGATTGATGGAAGACTCTGGGTGCTACTGTTCTCTAATTGGCTCCTGATAAGTGGTCCGAGCTGTCGCCACAACGCCAGACACAACTGACAGATTGCTATTGTTGTCATCGCTCTGCTGTTTGTTTTTAAACTGATATCTGAATGAATATGTTAGAGAGAAAGAGAGAGAGATCAGAAAGAGAGAGAGAAAGCAGATGGAGAGAGAGAGAGAGAGCCCAGCAGCAGCAGCAGAAGAAGCTTGTTGGCAGTTAAACAGACATCTACCCCCCTCCCCTTCATCCCCGTAACACCTAACACCCCCATCCTCTCTCCTCCCTGCTTCTCACTCCCTGGCCCATCTTTGTCTCCGGGTGACGGATGATGTTGTAACTGGGGAGTGTGTGTGTGTGTGTTTGTTTTGTTGTGTGTGTGTGTGTGTGTGTGTTCCGTTGCCGGTTTGCCGTTGATGATTATCGATGTTGTTTTTGCTCGACGTTGCCGTGGGTGAGTCATCAGTCAGCCGTGGCCCTTAGCTGCCTGGTATTGTGGGTGAATGGGGGAGAGGTGCGGGTAGAATAGCGGGGAGCTTGACGTAGCGCGACACGGCTCGGCCTGGACACTCCTCCCATATTGATTATTGTGGCGTTGATTAATTCCCCCGGGGCTCCGGGCACCCTGCGGCCGATGGCCGACTGTCACTGTACCCAGAGTCACCAACCACCACACACTGCATTAATACAGGGAGAGAGGAAAGAGGGAGTGGAGGGGAGAGAGGGGGAGGGAGAGATGGAAGGGAGGGGGAGAGGGAGAGGGAGAGGGAGGGGGGAGCGAGGGAGATAGAGAGGAAGGGAGGGAGGGAGTGAGGGTAAGGGCAATGTAGAGAGTAGGGGGAGAGATTAAATAAAATTGTTGATGGAGAGAGAGAGCGAGAGGATGACAGGGATAGTGGGGCAGATTGCGTGACGAGAGAGAGAGAGATTGACCTCTATGTTTGTTAGCTGGATAGATACACGCAAAGTTCATGTATATATTATCAAGCCCGAATCATTCCTCATACCATCAGCTGACCTTTGACTCTCTCTATGCCCGTCACCCTGCATAAAAACACAATTCCAAGGTTCCCTGTTTGACTGCCTTGTTTATTTATTAATTCATTCCATATCAATCCAGAGACTCAGCCCTAATAGAGGGCTGACTCTCATTTTAATTAAGATGTATTTGGCATTGTAAATGTAGGCCTGTTTGTGGTGGGAGCATTTAGGCCAGTGAAATATGCAGGAGGGAAAATTATACATTTATACCAGCTAATGGCTTCTGGTCTGCTATCACTGCCTCCCAATACATATTTAATCTACCTGCCTGCCACCCACCATTCACCGGGGACACACTGAGTGACAGGGGAGAGATGGAATAGTGTGCGTGTGACCGGGGGGGATATGTGTATGTGATTTTGCAATGTGTGTGTGTTTCTTGGGCTGGCTGTCTCTGTCCTAGGGTTGATGACACACAGTTGGACTCATGGACCGCAGGTAACATTTGAACAGATTGGATTTTCTCCCCTCTAGATTTATTTGACATATGTTCCATGGATTAAGGAGCCTGCAGGCAGATACAGTACACACGTACACAAGCACGCACATACACACATGCATATATACACACACACACACACACACACGTGTTTCATAAGGGTTAATCTGGTTCTGGTTTCCCCATAATTAAATTACATTCACGAGAAGCATTACGGCACAACTTAGCCAAATTATTCTGACGTCAGACAGTCACAGTGACAGATTGAGCACATCAATACTGGATGAGATGGTAGACAGAAACCTGACAGATTAGGGAAAAAGACAAATGAAATAACTAGTCTGTTTTTTATTTGTTTAAGGAAGGAGAATGTGGAAAATAGTTTCCTAGGGTTAGAAGCTTGAAATGTAGATTGATATAAAGTGGAGTTAGCAGTGGATACATAGGAAGAGAAGATAGAGAGAAGAGAGTGAAAGGATGATACATCCTCCAGAAGTTTAGTTTTCCTATATTTTTGCTCAGCTGCCCGCAGCCCTGTTCTGTAAGCTCCCAATAAGTCACTCAGCCACGGAGCAGGAGGGGAGGGCCGAGACAGGAGAAAGATTGAAGTCGCCAAGTACGAAGAGCGGTGAGCCATCATCAGGAAATTAGCTTACCAAGGTGTCAAGCTCTTTGAGTAACTCTCCAAGGACACCTGGGGGGCGATAGATGACAACAATGTTAAGCTTGAGTGGACAAGTGACAGTGACAGCATGGAATTCAAATGAGCAGATGGACAGGTGAGAGAGGGAGAAAAGACACATCTCCTATTAGGAAAAATGAGTAGCCCTGTGCCACCACAGGGATAACCAGATGCTCTCAGACTTTGAGAGAAATCGTAGTCAGATGAAGAGCGGGCAGCTGGACTAGCAGTGTTCTCTGGGGGATCCATGGCTCGGGCAAAAAAGGGACTGAAGGGCAGCATAAGCTGAGATGAACTCAGCGTTCTTGTTCTCGGATCAGCAGTTCAAACCGCTGCAGAGACCAGGAATTCCACATGGGTTGTGCGTGAATGATACACTAAATTAGAACGGTTGCAGCCAAGAGGTGGGGAGCGTCTATATAGCCTGTAGGGAGAGGAGAAGATAGGTATGGAAAACACACACGTAGTTGTCAAAGCTACAAAATAACAAAATGAGATCATCCGACAATAACTAGTTAAGATACTAAAGTGAGAGAGTGGTGTGGAGCGTTCCTCTTTTTACTTCCTTGAATAACTCGACAGAACCGCCTTTGTTTTGGCGACCGCCTTATTTTTGCGACGAGACCACCGCTTACAGCTGCCACGGAGAAAACTGTCGAGACTGAAGTACTAATACTAATTGCTAATTGCCTTGCACAGGTGAAGAGCACACCTCCCGGTACTAATTGCTGATTGCCTAGAAGAGGAGAAACCACTCCCCCTCCAATACAGCTACTGATTACGAAAACAACATCATTCACAAATTGCCCTAGTTGAAGTGTCAATGATCATCTCCAAGGTAATAGCAGTCAGCAGTTCACATACCAAGTAGGTTACTGGGAATACAGGCAGCACTTAAAGTAGATGGCCCTATCTAGTAAAAAGACAGTACTAGACAACAACAGATGAGATACAAAAATTCTATGTGTCAGTCTTGGAGATATCAGGAGTCCTCTTTGACTGCGCATTTCCTGCAATTCTTACTTTTACCACTAGAGGGTGATCGGACAATTTCTTGGGGTCTGTCCTCCCGAAGTTGTTGACTGTTTTTTGTGCTTGCCAGTTAGCTAGCAGATCTCAGCTGTTAGCAGTCAATGGCTAGCAGTGTCTTACAGGCGATAAAAAAACGGATGATTGCCATCATTCTTTTGAGTCTTCACTGAATTATTTAGTGTAACATATTAAACATTAAACCTCATAACTAAGTCATGGTAACCTTGTAAACAATTAATTTAGACTGGATGTTTATTTTAAACAGCCGTTTATTTGCTGAAATGTGTGCCGTGGCTCGGCTATTAAAAGGCACAGGCGGCTATTTAAGACTTTCAATAGTACAGTATACAAAATCCAACGGTATGTAGCTAGATAGTTCAGTCCTCCAGTGTGTTATCGAGGGTAAATATGAGCCATTCCAATTGTTGACTATACATTGTTTTGCAGCAATTATACCTACATTACAAAACTTGTCAATGCTCCTTATAGGACACATCACTGCAATCTATACTACTCTGGTCATCTCTGTAAACTGGTCATCTCTGTATACCCATCGCAAGACTGGTTGATGCTTTTTTATGAAACCCTCATAGGCCTCACTCAGCCCTATCTGAGATATTTACTGTAGCCCTCATCCTCCACATATAACACCAGTTCTGCCAGTCACAGTAAGTTCCCCAAAGCACACACATCCCTGGGTCGCTCATATTTTCAGTTTGCTGCAGCTCGCAACTGGAACGTCCCAGCAGGAGGCCTGTTTGCCTTTTGACAGGCCGTCATTGCAAATAAGAATTTGTTCTTTAACTGACTTGCCTAGTTATATAAAGGTGAAATAATATATATATACTGTATATACAAAAAGAAATGTAGAAAAAAAAAGAAATGCCCCAATATTTAAATTTCCCAACATACAAAATCGTGGAGATGGATGGATATAAATTGACACACCCAATGAAATGATAGCGCATACATGATCCCAGAATGGCATCAGTTTATCACTGGACCACAGCATAGGGTTCCATTGTGCTTTTTGTAACTCCCGCAGAGATGTGCCTTTTCTGGTTACATTACATTCCTTCTGGCAGGAGTGTAGTAAGTCCTATGAACAATCTCAAATTGCAGTAGTTTATGTCTTATTTTGCAAGAGCAGGTATGACATTTTCACATGTCCGTGACCAGTGGTTCTCTTCAATTTCTTCCTTATAAGTTCTGAACCATCAGTCAGAGTTTCAGTCAACACTTTATATAATTTGGCAATTAACTTCTTTGGCGTAGCAGCTTCTTTCAGTATTTTTGTCTATGCCAGATACCTTCGGTTCATCCAGATTCTGTGGAAGAGATTTCTGAGTTGTAAGAACTTAAAGAAATCGGCCTTGGATAATCCAAATCTTCCTTGTAATTGATTGAATGACAGCAGAGGTCCGTCATAGTGTTCAAAATGTATTATGCCACTTTGAAACCAGGACTTAAAGGTGTTTTCATTGAGTACTTGAGGTAAGGTGGGGTTATTCCAAATAGGGGTACTTAGCGATATTGGTTATTTCCACCTCATGAATGGATGTACATTTTCCCAAATACGAATGGAATTGAGAATCATTGCATTGTCAGCTTTTTTTTCTCTTCAACACCTTGGACCCGAAGTAGTATTTTAGATCATAAGGTATTACACTCATGGCACAAGGATAGTCTGCTGTCCATTGTTTAAGTGAAACCAGTTGAGCAGCCCAGTAATACAGCTTCATTTGAGGTAGTCCAAGACCTTCAGCTTTACAGGGTAAGTGTAAAACAGTCCATTTGACTCTTGAGGTCTTTAAATTCCAAACGAAGTTTGAGAGCAGGCCATTTATTATATTAAAACAGTTAGATAGAATTGAAACTGGCATGGCCTGGAATTAAATAAATTAACCATCGCAACATGTTCATTTTGAGAAATAGGGAGAGATCTCCATCTTTGAACATCAGATTCAATCTTTTTTATTAACTGAAATAATGCCCATTTTCCTTTTTCTCCCAACTGACTTTGAATCCTTATACAGCAGTAAAATAAATGACAGAGAATGTTCTGGTACAGATAAATAAATTAAAATGCCATCTGGATATGTTGCAGGTCCCAGCAGATAATAGTTCCTGTAACACAGGATAAATGATGAAACAGGAGAACGTGGCTTCTCTTTCAAAGGTTCTCAATTATTTTATTCAACAGTGCAAATTGTCTTTTTATGTCTTTTCGTTGTATTTTTTAAAGGTATTTAATAATTTGTCTCATAAATCCCTGACATTATTATTTCATAATCATATCAAAAATACATCAATTTACACGTAACAAATATTATATTGCAATCCAATTCACATCCTAAAATTCTTTACATTTATGCCCCTAACACATTTACTCTTAATTTGAATTCAAATCAAGGTTTATATGTCATGTGCGCCGAATACAACAGGTCCTTACAGTCAAAAAAAGGTGTGTGTGTGTGTGTGTGTGTGTGTGTGTGTGTGTGTGTGTGTGTGTGTGTGTGTGTGTGTGTGTGTGTGTGTAGGTAAGTGAAAAGATAATAAAACAACAGTAGAAAGACATTTGAAAAAAGAGTAGCAAGGCTATATACAGACACCTGTTAGTCAGGCTTATTGAGGTGGTATGAACATGTAGGTATCGTTAAAGTGACTGTACATATATGATGAACAGAGAGAAGCAGAAGCGTAAAAAGAGACCTGTTTAGGTAGTAAAAATTCACCTGTTTAGGTTATAATAATGTAGTTCACTGTTGCCCACTATAGCCCCATAAGACATTCTAAAACATGAAAGCCTTTAAAACCTCTTAGAACTACCCCTCCCAGCTCCGGGAGAATGGTCATAAGTAACCACTAAATAGCATAAAGGCTGTAGACACCTTAGGGAAGCCACAGAAAAAGGAATCTGGTTGATATCCTATTCAATGGTCAATAGGGATGCATAGGAACACAGCGGTTTCAAAATAAATTCACTTCCTGATTGGATTTTTCTCAGGCTTTTGCCTGCAATATCAGTTCTGTTATACTCACAGACAATATTTTTACAGTTTTGGAAACTTTAGAGTGTTTTCTATCCTAAGCTGTCAATTATATGCATATTCTAGCATCTGGTCATGAGAAATAGGCTGTTTACTTTGGTAACGTTATTTTTCCAAAAATAAAAATAGTGCCCCCTAGCTTCAAGAGGCTAATTAGGCTGGTATAACTCATTAGAAGTTACTTTATACCCATGCTCAAAATAAATTCACACAGTGTAATGCTAATTATTGGAAAACGACTGAACAAGCTAGCATAGAGCTAACCGAAGCTAGCAACCAACTGACCGGAGCTAGTAAACAGCTAACCGGAGCTAGCCAAAAGCTAACCGGAGCTAGCCAATAGCTAGCAGCTTTTCTAACATTTACAGTACAACAATTACAAAGTTCTTAAACATCACAGTTACAACATTAAATTCTCTAAACCCTTAGGATATTGTCAGGAGTCTCTTTTTCAATTAGTTTTTTTTAGATCAAAGGAATGCACCGCCATCTTTTCATCTTACACTCGACATGTGTTTTCTGGCTAGTATGACGTTTTACAATTACTGTGTTGTTTCAAACCTTTACAATCACTTCAACAGGCAAAACTATGTGAATACTTGCAAAAGTATTCATCCCCCTTGGCGTTTTTCCTATTTTGTTGCTTTACAACCTGTAATTTAAATGGATTTTGACTTGGATTTCATGTAGTGGACATACACAAAATAGTCAAAATATGTGAAGTGAAAAAATTACTTGTTTTAAAAAAAATAAAGAAAAAATAAAATGGAAAAGTTGTGCGTGTTTATGTATTCACCCCCTTTGCTATGAAGCCCCTAAATAAGATCTGGTGCAACCAATTACCTTCAGAAGTCACATAATTAGTTAAATAAAGTCCACCTGTCACATGATCTGTCACACGATCTCAGTATATATACACATGTCCTGAAAGTCCCCAGAGTCTGCAACACCATTAAGTAAGCGGCACCATGAAGACCAAGGAGCTCTCCAAACAGGTCAGGGACAAAGTTGTGGAGAAGTACAGATCAGGGTTGGGTTATAAAAAAATATCAGAAACTTTGAACATCCGACAGAGCATCCATTATTAAAAAATGGAAAGAATATGGCACCACAAACCTGCCAAGAGAGGGCCACACTCCAGAACTCACAGACCAAGCAAGGAGGCCATTAATCAGAGAGGCAACAAAGAGACCAAAGATAACCTTGAAGGAGCTGCAAAGCTCCACAGTGGAGATTGGAGTTTCTGTCCATAGGACCACTTTAAGCCGTACACTCCACAGAGCTGGGCTTTACGGAAGAGTGGCCAGAAAAAAGCCATTGCTTAAAGAAAAAACAAGCAAAATGTTTGGTGTTCATCAAATGGCACGTGGGAAACTCCCCAAACATACGGAAGAAGGTACTCTGGTCAGATATGACTAAAATGTAGCTTTTTGGCCATCATGAAAACGCTATGTCTGGCACAAACCCAACACCTCATCACCCTGAGAACACCATCCCAGTGAAGCATGCTGGTGGCAGCATCATGCTGTGGGGATGTTTTTCATCAGCAGGGACTGTCAATTGGTTAGAATTGAAGGGATGATGGATGGTGCTAAATACAGGGAAATTCTTGGGGGAACATGTTTCAGTCTTCCAGAGATTTGAGACTGGGACGGAGGTTCACCTTCCAGCAGGACGATGACCCTAAGCATACTGCTAAAGCAACACGAGTGGTTTAAGGGGAAACATTTAATTATCTTGGAATGGCCTAGTCGAAGCCTAGACCTCAATCCAATTGAGAATCTTTGGAATGACTTAAAGATTGCTGTACACCAGCAGAACTCATCCAATTTGAAGGAGCTGGAGCAGTTTTGCCTTGAAGAATGAGCAAAAATCCCAGTGGCTAGACGTGCCAAGCTTATAGAGACATACCCCAAGACTCTTGCATCTGTAATTGCTGCAAAAGGTGTCTCTACAAAGTATTGACTTTGGGGGGGGGGGGATAGTTATGCACGCTCACGTTTTCTGTTCTTTTGTCTTATTTCTTATTTTTCACGATAAAACATATTTTGCACCTTCAAAGTGGTAGGCATGGTGTGTAAATCAACTGAAACAAACCCCCCAAAATTCAATTTTAATTCCAGGTTGTAAGGTAACAAAATTGGAAAAATGCCCAGGGGGGTGAGTTCTTCTGCAAGCCACTGTATGAGGACACACAGGTGCAGAATCGCATATAGTCCCAGTGTGAAGCAAACACGTCTAACTGTCCCCTATTGGCCAACAGTATTCTAAATACACTGCAATGGTGGAGGACTGAGATTTCAGTAAAAGTATTCTTGCCCATTACAAATAAACAATACATAAACACAAATGTGACCATACATTTTGTGTGCGTCACACATACAATGATATCTATCACATGTGGATGTCCACCAATATCTATGCCCCAGATTAAGCCATGAGTTCTAATTATTAATGCAAGGGGCTCTGTGGCTAAAGAAAATATATAATCAGAAAAAGGGCATCCCTGTCTTGTCACTCTTGATATCTTAAATTACTCAGAGATCTGTCCATTTGTTCGTACAGATGCTTTGTGGAATTTGTACAACAGCTCAATCCAGGAAATATATTAAAACACTTGATCTGAGTGAATAAAATGTTGTATTACTGTTACTGTACTATGCGAAAAGCCAATACTTTGGCAGTGATTTTGTAATCCACATTCAAGAATGATACTGGGCGGAAGGTCCACATTCCAATGGGTCCGTATCTTTCTTTTTAAGTAGGGTGATTGTAGCCAAACATAGTGACTGGGAAGTTAACTTTTCTCTCAAGTTGCTGTGAGCGTCATAGGCTTTAGTGTTTTGGGAAAAAAGTGTCTTTAAAATTCCCCTGGGAGTCCATCATTACCAGGAGATGTCCTACTTTATAGATGACTGATGGCATCCAACAATTCATCTGGGGTAATGTTTCTGCCCATATTCATATTCGCTGGTTCACTTATAATTGGGCAAATGGCCTTATTAAGGAAATTGTCTAGACCCTCCTTTGAACTTTTGTTTTCAGATTGATACAGTTTGTGATACAATGTTTTAAAGACTGTGTCGATTTCAGAAGGATCTACTGTTATCATCTGGGGTTTGAATGCAGTGGATGGTATGTTCCTCTTTCAAGAATTTTCCCTGCACTTTCCCTTGTTACTTGGATTTTCGGGCAGAAATCTCTGCAGATCAGGTGTTTATTGTGTCATATTCAAACTTCACATTGTCCAACTGTTGAAAGGTGTTGGCATTTAAATCTAAACTGTGTCTTTCTAAGTCGTCAATTTTCTGTTCTAGTATTTCTAGTTCTTGGGTCTTCTTTTTCTTATGTGAAGAGTAAGACATGATAGAACCTCTCATATGCTTTCAGAGCTTCCCAGACAACAGTTGGGTATACTTCATCATGTACATTTATTTCCCAAAACATGTCTATCTGTCGCCAACTAAAATTGTGTTGAATCGCCATGTCTTTGCTATTGACAAAGTAGGTTTGAGCTTTAACGTGAACGACAATGGGCTTACGGCCCATAATTATTCTTGGAAGGTATTTACTTACATTAAGAAACACAGGAAAGTAAAGAAATGTTTACAATAAAAAAAGTAAAGTCTTGAATATGAGTTGTGGACATGAGTAATAGAGTATTTTCTTTCAGTTGGATGTTTATATCTCCACATTGCCCATAGACCCATCTGATGTTTATTACTTTAGACATGTTTGGAAGAGGATATAGTTTAGTTGATGACTTGTCGAGAGTTGCATCCCGCAGACATAGTATTTTTAAACAACAAATCTATGAGACCGCAATGATTTGAATAGATTAAGGTGGCAGAGATGATACATTTTATTGCTTTATATTTTTCAGTGAATGATCATTCCTGTCTTTATGATATGAAATTATTTATAGAGATAAGTGTTGTGAGGGCCTCCCAGGTGGTGCAGTTGGTCTAAGGCACTGCATCGCAGTGCTAGCTGTGCCACCAGAGACTCTGAATCACGCTTCACCATCTCGAAGTCTGATGGACGAATCTGGGTTTGGCAAATGCCAGGAGAACGCTACCTGCCCCAATGCATTGTGCCAACTGTAAAGTCTGGTGGATGATGAATAATGGTCTGGGGCGGTTTTTTATGGTTTGGGATAAGCTCCTTAGTTCCAGTGAAAATACATTTTAACGCTACAGCATACAATGATATTGTAGACGATTCTGTGCTTCCAACTTTGTGGCAACAGTTTGGGGAAGGCCCTTTCCTGTTTCAGCATGACAATTACCCCATGCATAAAGTGAGGTCCATACAGAAATGGTTTGTTGAGTTTGGTGTGGAAGAACTTGACTTGTCTGCACAGATCCCTGACCTCAAACCCATCTAACACCCTTTTGTAATGAATTTTAATGCCGACTTTGAGACAGGCCTAATCGCCCAACATCAGTGCCCAACTTCACTGATGCTCTTGTGGCTGAATGGAAGCAAGTCCCTGCAGCAAAGCCTTTCCAGAAGAGCGGAGGCTGTTATAGCAGCAAAGGGGGTACCAACTCCATTTTAATGCCCATGATTTTCCAATGAGATGTTTGATAAGCAGGTGTCCACATACTTTCGGTCCCCAGTGTCCCCTTACTAATAGTTAGTGCTTCAACTTGTTCCTCAACTATTCCCTACCAGTGAATTAAGGAAGTTCTGACAAAGTTTGAGGATATTTTTCAACTAAAGTAAAGGACAGTAATGTTAGTAAAATAGGAAGCCCAGGATTCGATAGGCAGTCAGATGTTAATGTGTCATGAAAGGAGTGGGGATATTTGGCCTGGAAAAGTGGTTTTATACTGACTGAATGTGAGCTAATAATTTAGGTTTTTACCCCGCTAGTCAAGACAGAGTAAACATGTATCTGACACTGAGACAAGATCAAGACACTCATGTGGTCCAGAGACCAGACTCGAGACCAAGACTGGTCTCGAGTACTACAACACTGCCTTCGACCATAACCAGTTCAAAGGCACTTCAATCTTTTCTCTTGCCCGTTGACCCTCTGCATGGAATACATACACAATCCATGTCTCAAGGTTTAAAAATCATTTAACCTGTCTCCTCCCCTTCATCTACACTGATTGAAGTGGATTTAACAAGTGACATCAATAAGGGTCAAAGCTTGAACCTGGCCAGTCTATGTCTATGGAAAGAGCAGGTGTTCTTAATGTTTTGAACATCCAGTGTACATGCGTGCTATATAGTATTCTGTACTGCTATTGGTAGGTAGTCATAGCAGAGTGAACTCAGCATTCCATATATTCAGCATAGTAAACAACATTACAGATATGTGATTGGCACATATTCACCCATCTGTTCCATAGAAAATTTGTATAACCTTTATGCTACTGAATCTGGAGTGGTTTGTGTGTGTGTTTGTGTGTGGGTGTGGGTGTGTGTGTGTGGGTGGGTGGCAGGTGTACTGGTTCAGTCCTTGATGTCCCCAGCTACAGATTCATCTGTGAAAAAGGCAGATCAGAAGTCAGTCAGAGATATTAATCAAAGATATTTATCATAAACAAGCCCTGTCCCTGCAGGGCTTTCTCTTATGAAAGAAACCACAATAATATCTACCACATTATTATAACAAGTATGGTAGTCATGCCTGGTGTGTGTGTGTGTGTGTGTGTGTGTGTGTGTGTGTGTGTGTGTGTGTGTGTGTGTGTGTGTGTGTGTGTGTGTGTGTGTGTGTGTGTGTGTGTGTGTGTGTGTGTGTGTGTGTGTTTGAATGCCCATGTTGGTATGAGACCATACCTACAGTATGTGTATTTTGATTCTATACATGAGTAATGCATATGAGCACCCCAAACGAAAACAGCTAGAACTAGCAGCATATACTGTGGGGTTCTACCTGATCTGCCCAAATCATCTTTGATCACAGCTCTGAACCCATCCCAAATGCAATGATTAGTTACTATGGAAACGGTTGGGTGATGAATTTGGGAGTGTGTGTGTGTGTGGGGGGGGGGGGGGGGTGGAGAAGTAAGAATAGAGTTTTGTCATTCTGGGAAATGTGCCAGCACAAGCAGCGCAAGCCTCTCTCTATGCTTATGCACGAGGGAAGTGAGTTCGGAAACACTGGAAGTGTGCAAAGTCTTCACAAACAAACACTATATGTCCCAACTCATAATCAGAATAAGCTTTGGTCAAAAATCTTGCTTCTTGCACGGCATGTGAATGTTATAAAGATATTATTCTGACTATTGGTCAGTCACTGGGATCTGCTTGTAACACCAGCCACACTACACAATAAAGTTAAGACTATTCTGACACTGACAGAACTTTGTCGGAACCTATAGCCCGCCACGTAGTGGTACTTAATCAGCAGATGTAGACCCTGTCACACTGAACGAGACAAAACCTACGAATTTGTTTGGGATGGCAAACTCATGGCATAAAATGGCTAAAATTGTACAGTCTGTGGGTGGGGTTTGAGGAAGAGGACAGACACGGCATAATGACAAATAAATCAGTCACTTAATCCAGAACTCTCTGTCCATCCACTTATCAGTCCAACAAACCAGACAGACAGAAAGACCAACTCACTCTGACTGTGTCCATCACCAGTCCTCTCCACCCTGTACATTTAACGGTTTGTTCCAGGGTTGGTCTCCCCTATTACCATCTCATTCTCCCCTTCTCAATCTGACTTTGAGCTAGGGATGACAACTAACCATAGAGAGAGAGAGAGAGAGAGAGGAGGGGAGGGGAGGGGAGGAGAGGAAGAAATAGTAATTGAAATTGCACCTTATTACCATGCCAGATAGTTTATTGTGTTGGCTGTGACTCGGTGGCGTGAAATGAAAAATGGAAAGGAGCTTTTCAGCTGGCTGCTGATTTATCAGGGCTGTTACCACCACTGCCCGCCAGCCAGAGATGGCTGTCCATTTCTACTTAATTAGACATACACAAGCACTACCCACACACACACACACACACACACACACACACACACACACACACACACACACACACACACACACACACACACACACATGAATACACATGAATACACAAAAACGGAGACTAACAGAGTAAACACCAGTTTTAGAACTGAATAAAGATTAGTACTTCAGGCTATGTGTACGTGTCTGTGTGTCTAACAGGGTGATGCTCAATTTAGAATTGAATAGATAATGCCTCAAATTCCAATTCAATTCTTGAATTTGAATTGAATTGCTGAATTGAAGCAGTAGACAGGATACAGAATTGCAAATCGAATTTGAATGAAAGGAAATATAATTCAACTCAGTGAAATTCAAATGCCTATTATATTCTATATTAGGTATAGTCTATACAAATATACCACAAGAGGTCAGTGGGAACTTAATTGGGGAGGGCAGCTGGATTCCATGTGTTTGAAGCCATTCCACTTACTGGATTTTTTTCTTCAGAAGAGCGGCCCGGGCTCTTTTCCAGGTACGGCGATTGAGGCAGACGAACATCTGGGCATAGTGTATGCTGACTTCTTTCTCAAGGAAGAGAAGGGGCAGATATCCCAAGGAACACTTGGAGGGCGAGAGACCAGTGGCCGAGCAGGGAAGGGTGTTACGGGCATATTCCACCCACACAAGTTGCTTGCTTCAGGTGGTAGGGTTGGCGGAGACGAGGCAATGAAGAGCCGCCTCCAGGTTGTGAGATTGGCCATTTAGATTGGAGGTGAAAACCAGAGGACAGGCTGGCCGACAACCCAATGAGGGTGCAGAACGCCTTACAGAACGAGAACTGAGGACCACGGATCCATGGATCCGGAAGACGTCCTGCACCACGGACTGAGCTGTCTCCTTGGCTGAGGGTAACTTGGGAAGGAGAATAAAATGGGCGGCATTAGAAAACCTATCCACCAACGTCAGGTCAATGTTGTTGCCATCTGACGAAGGAAGACCAGTAACAAAGTCTAAGGATATATGGGACCAGGGGCGTTGAGGAAGAGGGAGTGGATGAAGAAGACCAGCCAGAGCTTATTTTGTGCACACACAGTGCAGGTGGCGATAAATGAGGAGACATCAGGAACCATGGAAGGCCACCAAAAGTATCATCAAATGAATGCCAGGGTCCGACGGGAGCCTGGGGGGCAGGTCAGTCTGGAGGAATGTGCCCATTCCAGGACCGGGGAACAGGAAGAGTCCGGGAAAAACACCCGGTTAGCCTTACGGACCAGGCTCTCTATACCCCAGACGAGTGCAGCCTCCAGATAGGAGGTAGAGAGGATGGTCTCGGGGTCAGACGGGGTAACAGCGGGGCTATTCAAATTTGAGAGTGCATCTGGCTTCACATTCTTGGACCACGTTGGGCCCTGAATAGAGCTGAGGCACATGACGGCGTGGAGATATTCCAGGTTCTTATGGTCAGTCTACACTAAGAATGGGTGTTCCGCTCCTTCCAACCAGTGCCTCCACTTCTCCAATGCCCTCTTGGCGGAGGGGAGTTCTCGATTACCCACGTCACAGTTCCTCTCAGCAGGGGTAAGACGATGGGAAAGACAATCGCAGGGGTGCAGCTTTTGGTCCTGGGCAGAACACTGGGACAGGATGGCCCCCACTCCGACATCCGAGGCATCAACCTCCACCACAAACTGATGGGATGGGTCCAGACGGATTAAGATGGGGGCTGTAGTGAATCGATGTTTGACGTTCGAGAACACCTGGCCAGCTGCTGGAGACCATGTGAACGGAACCTTGGGAGAGGTGAGTGCTGAGAGGGTGGAAGCAAGGGTGCTGTAACCCTGGATTAAGTGGCAGTAGAAATGAGCAAATCCCAGGAAACCCTGCACTCTGGATGTGGGTTGAGGCCAATCCACCACTGCTCTCACCTTGTCTGGATCCATCTGTATGTGTCCTGCACAGATGACGTATCCTAGGAAGAAGATGGTGGAGCGATGGAATTCACACTTCTCCGCTTTAACGAAAGTCTGGTTCTCCAGGAGACGCTGAATGGCCTGTCAGACGTGGAGGACGTGCTCTTGAGTTGAACGGGAAGACAAGGATGTCGTCGAGGTAGACAAGCACGAACCGGTACAGCATGTCCCGGAGCACATCGTTGACCAGGGCCTGGAACACAGCTGGAGTGTTTGTCAGTCCAAATGGCATAACCAAGTACCATAGTGCCTACGAGCCATGTTAAAGGCTGTCTTCCACTTGTCTCCTTCCCGTATCCAAACCAGATGGTATGTGTTCCGAAGGTCCATCTTTGAGAAGACGGTCACACCCTGAAGAGGTTCGAAAGCCAAGGAGATGAGTGGTAGAGGGTAGCGTTTTTTAACTGTGATGTCATTAAGGCCCTGGTAGTCGATACACGGGCTCAGGGCTTTGTCCTTCTTCTCTACAAAGAAGAGCGGGAGAGGCGGGAGAGGCAGATGAATGAACACTCCCTACCGCGCAGTCTGCCACACTATGGTAGCTTCCGTGCAGCCTTTCTCCCAGACAACGGAGAATCAAACACCTTCCTAACCTCCGCCACAAACTCCTCCAGAGTGAGGCAAACGGTGGATTGTTGCTCCCACACCGCTGTCACCCAGGCGAGAGCCCCCCTGGACATCAGCGTTATAAGATACGCTATCTTCGAGTGATCCGAGGGAAACGACGAGGGCTGTAGCTCGAAGATGGGGGACCACTGGTAGAGAAACACTGAGCTTGTTTCTGGATCTCCAGTGTAGCCGGGATAGGCTGGAGAGAAGTGCCACTGGTAGCGGGGTTACTGAGAGTCTGGGGGTTACCATAGAGGCTGATATCGGGGTTATTGAGAGTCTGGGGGGTTACTGTAGAGGCTTGGTGTCTAGTAGAATATCCACGGAATTGCTCCAGCAATGCACTGAAAATGCAGTCGTGGCATTCTGCCAAGTTCTGGAGTCCTTCCTTAAGGTTTTGAAGTAACTCCTTGTGTCTTCCAATGGAGGCTCCTTGGGAGGAGACAGTGTTGCGGAGCTGTTCCGGGTCTGCTGGGTCAGTCAGGGCCAGTTCGTACTATCAGGACTCAGGCTAAGACCCAGATGCAGACACAGGAGGCGGATAGTACGAGTCTAAGAGTTTATTACAGTAAAATGGGCAGGCGAAAGGTGGGTAGAGAGTCGTAATCCAAATCAGAGTCAGGCATGTACAGAACAGCAGGCAGGATCAGGGTCAGAACAGGCAGAGAGATCAGAACTGAGAAGACTAGGAACAACTAAAATTAGAGCACAGGAAACACGGAAACACGCTGGTAGGACTTGATGGGACAAGACAAACAGACAAACAGAAAACACAGTTATAAATGCACAGGGAATCATTTTTTATTGATTTTATTTAACCTCTATTTAACCAGGTAGGCCAGTTGAGAACAAGTTCTCATTTACAACTGCGACCTGGCCAAGATAAAGCAAAGCAGTGCGACACAAACAACAACACAGAGTTACACATGGAATAAACAAATGTACAGTCAATAACACAATAGAAAAAGTCTATATACAGTGTGTGCAAATGGCGTGAGGCGGTAAGGCAATAAATAGGCCATAGTAGCGAAGTAATTACAATTTAGCAAATTAACACTGTAGTGATAGATGTGCAGATGATGATGTGCAAGTAGAAATACTGGTGTGCAAAAAAGTAAATAAAAACAATATGGGCATGAGTTAGGTGGATTGGATGGGCTATTTACAGATGGGCTATGTACAGCTGCAGCGATCGGTTAGATGCTCAGAAAGCTGATGTTTAAAGTTAGTGAGGGAGATATAAGTCTCCAACATCAGCAATTTTTGTAATTCGTTCCAGTCATAATGGGTGAAGATAGGAGATACCTGGTGGGGGGTGGAGACAAGCACAAAGACGGGTGAAACAGATCAGGGCGTGACAGATATGCTGTATTCTGACCTGTCAGATTCAATGAAACTCTCATGTTCTGTGTGGAAATGATTTTAATTGCACTGCGTTAAATTCCACTTTCTGTCACTCAAACTCAACTGATCCTGTGGGGTGTATCCAATTCAATTTGAGTTTTAATTCCAAAATTCTGAATTGAGCACAACCCTGGTGTGTACTTGGTGGGTGAAGATTAGAAATGGTCTCCTCTAGCCAAAGTTTAGCATTTCAATTGATCTCATTTCAATTTATCTCACAAGACCTGTTGTTCACCATCCAATCCCTTTATATGTGTCGTAGGTGAAATACTAATGGGGCCTTTTTTGTCTCACTACACTCTCACACACTCACACACAGTTGAAGTGGCCTGGCCTTGAAAATGGCTTGCTGTGTAATTTTGTTGTTTTGGCTGGTACAGTAACACTGATTGGATAACCTGGCAGCACTTTAAAAAACTATTTGAGCTCCTTCTCACCCCCCCCATCCCATCTCTGCCTCTCACCTGTGTTTAATAAATGTCGTCTCAGTCTGTTTCATGTCCCTATGACAGACTGCTGTCCTGACCAGGAGGTGTGCTTGTACATCAAGCTGCAGAAACACGAGATATACTCGTGCTCTATGGGCCATTCTGGCTTGGACAAGGCTATAACTTGTATTGTAGCCCAATATGTTTGCGAAGTACTTGTGTAGGGGAAAAGTGGTCAGTTTGGCTTGGAGATGTTTACAAAAGAAGAGATTCGACACTATGCCTTATCTCTTACTCTTGCTGTTCACATAAACAGTAGCAGTTTCTGTTGTTCTTTCTTAATTTATCTCCCTCGGTTTATGCCGTCTTTCTCTGTATCACTGAGCTGTGTTATTTTGTTTTGGCAGTGTCCTCCATCGCTCTTTTTCTTTCCCCCCTCCCTTCTCCCTCCCCCTCTTCCTCCTCTTCCTCTTTCTTAACCCTGTCTCCCCTCTCCTCTCCTCCCTCTCCCTTATCCCTCTCCCACCTGTCCTCTCTCTCTTTCTCAGTGCAGTGATTGAGTGCTAGGTCTGACCCAGTCTGTCTCAGCAGGCCTTGCCTGCTCTCTGTTAATAATGACTCTAACGAGATTCTGCCTAAATGAGCTTTTAATGTGCTGAGTCTACCTGCGGCTAGAGAGAGAGAGAGAGAGAGAGAGAGAGAGGGAGAGAGAGGGAGGTAAGGAAAAATAGCGAGGGAGTAGAGAGGGGAGAGTATTGACTTTAAGTGTTGTGTGTGGTTGTGCAGTTTTAGACTCCCGTCATACTGCATGTGTACTGTTTTTAGACCACCCGCGTGTGTGTGTGTGTGCATGCTTGAGTTGTCTGTCCATGTGGATGGAACTTGACCATCCTGAACATGTGTTGTGTCCCTCAGAGTGCCGGGACATCCTGCTACCCATGATGCTTCGGGAGCTAAGCGAAACGCTGAAGGACATGGGTCAGGGGCCTCATGACGACCGGAGGAACAGCGTGGAGCTGCTCAACAACATCCTGGAGGTCCTCAGCAGAGACAATGTGGTGAGACACACACAGCCTATCAGAACACAGCTTACTGATACACTGACCAATCAGAGAGCACCATGCTTGGATATTGTCTGAGCTTAAAGGAAAATTCCACCTAAAAACTATCTTTTGGTATTTGTTTTATTAGTCCATTGTTGATATAGTCCCACAATGTTTTGCATGTCAGCAGTCCGGTTTTCAAGAGGGTATGTTGCATTTATGTATTTTGAAAGTTGTTGCTCCTCCTTTGATCCTTTGACTCTTACTTTCCCCGTTCCGACACAGCCCTCCCCTCCCCCTCCGTGGCTGAGTAGCTTACAGCATGCTCACAGAACAGGGTTTGCGGGCAGCTGAGCGAAAATGGAGGGAAACTTAACCTCCGCAGGACCTATCATCCTTTCACTTCCTCCGCTCTACCTCCTCTTCCTCTGTATCTGCTGCTAGAGCCACTTTTTACCCCCTTTTTCGTGGTATCCAATTGTTAGTAGTTACTATCTTGTCTCATCGCTACAACTCCCGTACGGGCTTGGGAGAGACGAAGGTCGAAAGCCATGCGTCCTCCGAAACATAACCTAACCAAGCCGCACTGCTTCTTTAACACAGCGCGCATCCAACCCGGAAACCAGCCGCACCAATGTGTCAGAGGAAACACTGTGCACTTGGCGACCTGGTTAGCGCACACTGCGCACGGCCTGCCACAGGAGTTGCTTGTGCGCGATGAGACAGGGATTTCCCTACCGGGCGACGCTAAGCCAATTGTGCGTCTCCCCATGGACCTCCCGGTCGCGGCCGGCTGTGACAGAGCCTGGGCTCAAACCCAGGGTCTCTGGTGGCACAGCAGTGCCCTAGGCCACTACGCCACCCGGGAGCCCCCCTCGCTCCCTTTCTGCGGACAACTTTGGAGACATACACTCCTCATTCACTCAGCATACTGAGTCCATTGGTCCCACTCGCATAGAACTATTCTACACCTTGACCTGTTTCTCTCCAGATGAAATCCTGCGACTAGTGATTCCAGCGACGTGACAACCTGCCCACTCGACCCCATCCCTTCCTCCCTCCTCCAGACCTTTTCTGGAGACCTTCTCCCATCCCTTCCTCCCTCCTCCAGACCATCTCTGGAGACCTTCTCCCATCCCGTCCTCCCTCCTCCAGACCATCTCTGGAGACCTTCTCCCATCCCTTCCTCCCTCCTCCAGACCATCTCTGGAGACCTTCTCCCATCCCTTCCTCCCTCCTCCAGACCATCTCTGGAGACCTTCTCCCATCCCTTCCTCCCTTCTCCAGACCATCCCTTCTCCAGACCATCTCTGGAGACCTTCTCCCATCCCTTCCTCCCTCCTCCAGACCATCTCTGGAGACCTTCTCCCATCCCTTCCTCCCTCCTCCAGACCATCTCTGGAGACCTTCTCCCATCCCTTCCTCCCTTCTCCAGACCATCTCTGGAGACCTTCTCCCATCCCGTCCGCCCTTCTCCAGACCATCTCTGGAGACCTTCTCCCATCCCGTCCTCCCTTCTCCAGACCATCTCTGGAGACCTTCTCCCATCCCGTCCTCCCTTCTCCAGACCATCTCTGGAGACCTTCTCCCATTCTTCACCTCCCTCATCAACTCATCCCTTATCACTGGCTGCTTCCCCTCTGACTTCAAGTTGGCCAGAGTCACTCCCCTCCTCAAGAAACCAACCCTCGACCCCTCTGATGTCAAAAACTACACACCCGTATCCCTTCTTTCTTTTCTTTCCTTTCCAAAACACTTGAATGTGCTGTCTATGACCAACTTTCTCACTATCTCTCTAAGAGTGATGTTCTTGACCCTAACCAGTCGGACTTCAAGACAGCTCACTTAACCTGACTTTGCTGAAAACGTATTTGCTGTGATACGTGGTTGTCTCAACTAGCTCTTTTAAGATGAATGCATTAACTGTAAGTCGCTCTGGATAAGAGTGTCTGCCACATGACTCAAATGTAAATGTAAAAGGGCGTTATAACTTAAATGTGATTGATTGATACTGATTCATCAGAAAGCTTCATTCTGGGGGCGCTTACCAATCACACACATATGGTGACATAGTGTTTAGTAGATCAATCACTGAGCTCACCTGCTGACACGTACGTCGTACAACCTGTTATCCAACACACCCACCCACTCACAAAGTGAAAAACAAACACACATCTTCAATATCCTACAGCGGCTTGTTAATTGCTTAAGCAATTTGTTGACAGACCACAGAGCCTTTGAAGGGAAGTTATGACTGTTTTCCCTTTATTTACTTTGTTGGCACTAATGAATCCTGAGAAAATATGGAGAGGAAGAGAGAGGGAGAGAGAGGGGGGGAGGGGAGAGGGGGAGATGGAGGGACGGATAATCAAATGAACTTAAAGGGAGTTTGAGGGTGAATTGTGACTTTACATCAGAGACAGACAGAGGTAGCCTAGAGGTACGGTATGTGTTCCGGGTTTAGAGCCTCTCTGCCTCTAGCAGTTTAATCTACTGCGTTGAATCCCTTAAGTCTTAGCGAGTCCTGGCTTTGGTGCGCTTGGGAGAGCTTTACAACATATGGAGTGATTATTTTTCAGTCCCAGACGCAACCGTGCCAATATAAAATCTCCCTACCCCTGTGTGTCAACACTCAGATTACAGACAAGTCAATCTGCCTGGTGTCTCACAGACAAAAAGAGCAAATATGAGGGATTAGATCTGTGAGTGAGAAAGAGGGGGGGGGGGGGGAATAATACATTAAACCACAATTCATAGAGAGATGAAGAGAGGGATTATGGGGTGGATAAATTGGAATACTTATAGATGGAAGAGGGAGAAAGAGTACGGGAGGCGGAAGAGTGATCCATCACAGAAAAAGAGAAAAACAATTTGCAAGGAGAGAAGACAAACAATGAAGGAGAGCGAAGGTATCGCCAGGGGTTTGCATAGTTCTGCGTGCTCCATTTCATTTACACAGTCTCTCTTCGGTCTCCTCTCTCGTCCCCTCTATTTTGTCATCTCTCTCCTCTCCTTCTCCTCTCACCATCTCTCCCCTCTCTTTCCCTCCTCCCTCCCTCTGTCCCTACCTATTTCCCCTCTGTCTCTCTCGTTCCATCTCCATCTCTCTCCTCTCCCTCTTCTCTCTCTCTCATCTCCTCAATCTCTCTCCTCTAGATATTTCCTCACTGCGCTGCAGACTGAGTGATTGCCGAGGGGATTTAGAGGGTACCTGATTAAGTTGTCACGCCAAACATTTCTTTGATCTAGAGAGGGGAGAGACCGATGCAAATGTCCTGGGGAATAACACACTGTGTGTGTGTGTGGGTGCAC
Source organism: Oncorhynchus masou masou (assembly GCF_036934945.1). Lineage (NCBI taxonomy): Eukaryota > Metazoa > Chordata > Actinopteri > Salmoniformes > Salmonidae > Oncorhynchus > Oncorhynchus masou. The sequence goes on from NC_088243.1 coordinate 56,148,532, forward strand.
GTGAGTGTGCTTGGGTGTGATGCTGTTTGTTTGAGGAAGAGGAAGCATTGTGTGCCTCTGATTTACTGAGTCGAGGGTGTCTGTGTCAATGTGAGCGTGGGTTTGGGGGGGAGAGAGACGATACAAAAACAATGCAATCAGATTTAGTCATTCAGTTATAGGCACAGCTGCTTCTATCAAACCTGCGTGTGTGTGTGTGATGACACTCTACCTCCGCTCTGTTTACCTTGACTGTATCCAGTGACTCAAGTCAGAAATGTTAATTTCATTTAATCATGCCTGCCTGCCCCAAATCAATCCCTATAAATCATGCATATACATGACAGGCCACACACACTGTGATGACACACACACACATCCTTGCCATTAATTATTCAATTATTCTTCCTCTCTCTTTTGGCACATACACACTGTTGATATGGCTAGAACTAGTTTGGGTAGAACCGTTTTTAAGGCCTAATTCACACGGTCTCCCCTGAATAGTTGATGTTGAGATGTGTCTGTTACTTGAACTCTGTGAAGCATATATATGGGCTGCAATCTGAGGTACAGTTAACTCTAATGAACTTATTCTCTGCAGCAGAGGTAACTATTAGTCTTCCTTTCGTCTGGAGGTCCTCATGAGAGCCAGTTTCCTCACAGCTCTTGATGGTTTTTGTGACTGCACCTGAAGAAACTTTCAAAGTTCTTGAAATTTTCCAGATTGACCGACCTTCATGTCTTAAAGTAATGATGGACTGATGTTTCTCTTTGCTTATTTGAGCTGTTCTATCCATAATATGGACTTGGTCTTTTAGAAAATAGGGATATCTTCTGTATACCACCCCTACCTTGTCACAACACATCTGATTGGCTCAAACAGAAATTCTACAAATTAACTTTTAACAAGGGACACCTGTTAACCTCTTGAAACTCCCCATCCCGGATCCGGGATTGTGACTAAGCCTCAGGCTCATTAGCATAACGCAACGTTAACGATTTCTGAAAATCGCAAATAAAATTAAAATAATGCGTTTGCTCTCAAGCTTAGCCTTTTCTTAACAACACTGTCATCTCAGATTTTCAAAATATGCTTTTGAACCATAGAAATTGACTAATTTGTGTAAGAGTATGCAAAGCTAGCATAGCATTTTGTGTAGCATGTAGCACGCAACATTTTCACAAAAGCCAGATAACCAAATAAATAAAATCATTTACCTTTGAAGAGCTTCTGATGTTTTCAATGAGGAGACTCCCAGCCACATACCAAATGCGCAGTGTTTCCTGAAAGCGTCTGTGTGTAGGAGAAATCGTTCCGTTTTCTACATTGCGCCTGGCTACCGAAACGAACCGAAAATGCAGTCACCTACAACGTGAAACGTTTTCCGGATTAACTACATAATATCGACCGAAACATGGCAAACGTTGTTTGGAATCAATCCTCAAGGTGTTTTTTCACATATCTCTTCATTGACATGCAGTTCGTGTAAGCTTGCTTCTCTCTCTGTGCCCCATGGAAAAATACTGGCAGGTGACTTTTGCGCACCAATTTCGGCGCAGGACACCGGGCGGACACGTGGTAAATGTGGTCTCTTATGGTCAATCTTCCAACGATCTGCCTACAAATACGTCACAATGCTGCAGACACCTTGGGGAAACGACAGAAAGGGCAGACTCATTCCTCTTGCGTTCACAGCCATATAAGGAGATCATGAAAGACAGAGCCTCAAAAATCCTTGTCATTTCCTGGATGCCAAGTCATCTTGGTTTTGCCTGAAGCTCACGTTAAAGGGCACGCACAGAGAAGATATTTGTATTTCTGGACACGTCAGAGTGTTTTCTTTCGAACAGTAGCAATTATATGCATAGTCGAGCATCTTTTTGTGACAAAATATCTTGTTTAAAACGGGAACGTTTTTCTTCCAAAAATGAAATAGCGCCACCATAAGTGTAAGAGGTTAATGGAAATGCATTCCAGGTGACTACCTCATGAAGCTAGTTGAGAGAATGCCAAGAGTGTGCACAGCTGTCATCAAGGCAAAGGGTGGCTACTTTTAAGAATCTCAAATATGAAATATATTTTTTGTTTAACACTTTTTTGGTTACTGCATGATTCCATATGTGTTATTTAAGAGTTTGGATTATTCTACAATGTAGAAAATTGTAAAAAAATAAATAAAGAAAAACCCTTGAATGAGTAGGCGTGTCCAAACTTTTGACTGGTACTGTATATACTGAACAAAAATATAAATGTGACATGCAACAATTTCATTGATTTTACTGACTTGCAGTTCATGTGAGGAAAGCTATGGATTTCAAATGACTGGGAATCTAGATATGTATCTGTTGGTCAAAGATACCTTTAAAAAAATAGGCCTCACAATGGGCCTCAGGATCTCATCATGCTACTTCTTTGCCTTCAAATTACCATTGATAACATGCAATTGTGTTGTTTGTCCTTAGATTATGCCTGCCCATACGATAACCCTACCGCCATCATGGGGCCCACACACACGTGGTCTGCAGTTGTGAGGCCAGTTGAATGTAGTGCCAAATTCTTTACAATGAAGTTGGAGGCGGCTTATAGTAGAGTATACTGATCAATCGGAATCCACGCTTCAAGATTGTTTTGATCACGCGGACTGGGATATGTTCCGGGTAGCTTTTGAGAATAATATTGATAAATATACTGATACGGTGACTGAGTTTTATCAGGAAGTGTATAGGAGATGTTGTACCCACTGTGACTATTAAAACCTACACTAACTAGAAACCGTGGATAGATGGCAGCATTTGTGCAAAACTGAAAGCGCGAACCACCGCATTTAATCATGGCAAGGTGACTGGGAATATGGCAGAATACAAAACAGTGTAGTTATTCCCTCTGCAAGGCAATCAAACAGGCAAAACGTCAGTATAGAGACAAAGTGGAGTCGCAATTCAACGACTCAGACACGAGACTTTTGTGGCAGGGTCGACAGACAATCACTTACTGCAAAAGGAAAATCAGCCACGTCGCGGACACCGATGTCTTGCTTCTGGACAAGTTAAACACCTTCTTTGCCTGCTTTGAAGATAAAACATTGCTACCAAGGACTGTGGGCTCTCCTTCTCCGTGGCCGACGTGAGTAAGACATTTAAGCGTGTTAACCCTCGCAGGGCTGCTGGCCCAGACATCATCCCCAGCCGTGTCCTCAGAGCATGTGGAGACCAGCTGGCTGGAGTGTTTACGGACATATTCAATCTCTCCCTATCACAGTCTGCTGTCCCCACATGCTTCACGAGGGCCACCATTGTTCCTGTACCCAAGAAATCAAAGGCAACTGAACTAAACGACAATTTGCTTACCTCCCCAATAGATCCACAGACGATGCAATCGCCATCGCACTGCACACTGCCCTATTCCATCTGGACAAGAGGAACACCTATGTAAGAATGCTGTTCATTGACTATAGCTCAGCATCCAACCCCATAGTACCCTCCAATCTCATCATTAAGCTTGAAGATCTGGGTCTGAACCCCGCCCTGTGCAGCTGGATCCTGGACTTCCTGACGGGCTCTCGGAGTGTGGTGCCAGGAAAATAGCCTCTCACTCAACATCAACAAAACAAAGGAGATGATCATGGACTTCAGGAAACAGCAGAGGGAGCATCCCCATATCCACATCAACGTACCACAATGGAGAAGGTACTTCCTCGGCGTGGAAGGTTCCTCATCGTACACATCACTGACAAACTGAAATTGTCCACCCACACACTCTTCAACCTTAGGAGACTGTAGAAATTTGGCTTGGCACCTAAAACCACCTCACAAACCTTTACAGATGCACAATTGAGAGCATCCTGTCGGGCTGTATCACTGCCTGGTATGGCAACTGCACCACTCGCAGCCACAGGGCTCTCCAGAGGGTAGTGCAGTCTGCCCAATGCATCACATTGGGCAGACAGTAGCTAAACTACCTGCCCTCCAGGACACCTACAGCACCCAATGTCACAGGAAGGACAAGATCATCAAGGACAACAATCACCCGAGCCACTGCCTGTTCACCCCGTTATCATCCAGAAGGCGAGGTCAGTACAGGTGCTTCAAAGCTGGGACCGAGAGACTGAAAAACAGCTTCTATCTCAAGGCCATCAGACTGTTAAATAGCCATCACTAGCTCATTAGAGACTGCTGCTTATTTACATAGACTTAAAATCACTGGCCACTTTAATGGAACACTAGTCACTTTAATAATGCTTACATATTTTTTTTACATACTCATATGTATATACTGTATTCTATTATATTCTACTGTATCTTAGTCTATGCCACTCTGACATTGCTCATCCAGTTAATTATATATTCTTATATATTAATTTACTTAGATTTGTGTGAATTGGGTATATGTTGTGAAACTGTTAGATATTACTGCACTGTCGGAGCTAGAAACGCAAGCATTTCGCTACACCCACAATTACAGCTGCTAAGCACGTGTATGTGACCAATAAAACATTTTATTTGATTTGAAGTAACATGTAAAGTGTTGGTCCCATGTTTTTTTGTTTTTTGTTTTTTTTTAACTCTTGAAAGTTGTAATCCTAGAATGCACAAGGTGCAATTTCGACAATTGGGTTGTGCGTCATCGGTTCCTCTTGTCATGTCAGTCATTGTGGACCTTAGAGAGATATGTAAAACTTGTCAGAAATGTCCAGATCAACTAGCCCATGTCAGCTAACAGGTTTTTAGCTAGGTTGATGTTAGCCCATAAGTGTTTGAGTCACTCACATGTCACATGACTACACATTAGACATGGCAACATGTATAGATTTGCAAGAAAATGAGCTTTAAAACAGCTAAATGTTTCTCTGAGCCCCATGACAAAATGTGTAGAATTGCAGGTAATAAGCTTTAAACCTGCAAAATGTTCTCTCCGCCATCAAGAGGGGTGTGAACAGTTTGTGTCATGAACAGTGCTTGTGCCCATAGAAATCGACATGGCGTGTGCAGGTGGGGCACTTGATGTTTCCCAATGCTGGAAGGGGGGTGGGCCTGAGGGAAGAAGTTTGGGAACCCCTACATATAAGTAACAGTCTGAAATGTGCGGCGACAGGGGCTGTTACTGACTTTATTATTGTTCCTTTGGGGACATTTTGTATCGGGGGACAGTGAATTACTTTGGCGAGGCACAGAGAGAGAAAACGGAGTGCGTTGGAGAAGGTTGGGGAATTTTCTTTGGCAGAGATCTAAAAAAAAAGAGCCGATGAACAATGGTAGTGAGCGCAGTTTAGGGCATGCATAAGATTCTATCCAAGAAACTGACAGGACAGTGTCTTTTTGGTCCAACTGATTCATGACCCTGCTTTCTCTCTCTCTCTCTCTCTCTCATCTCTCTCTCTCTCTCTCTCTCTCTCTCTCTCATCTCTCTCTCTCTCTCTCTCTCTCTCTCTCTCTTTCTCAGGGTGAGACTTTCCAGCATATTCAGGACATTGTGGCCAGTCTCCTCAGGACCATCAACCGTACGGTCATTACCATGGGTCGTGAGCATGCCCTGATTGTGAGTAATCCAGATGACCCTCCTAAGCGTTAGCCCCACTGGTGACCAGCCCACCATGCTCCTGGAGAGATTACACATATGCAGGGTTTTGCTCCAAACAAACTGGCTTGGGTTCCCATACTGGCTTCCCATGTCTCAATCCTACCTCCTACTGTAAGTTGTGCACATATAGACCATCTTGAACAGGCCTGGACAAAGGCCGGCCCGGGGGGGGGGGCGTATGTGGCCCGCAACCTGACTCAATACGGCCCGCGGAATCATGCTCAGATCTCGTAAAGAATTTGCGATAGCAAAGTTGTGGAAAACGTATTTGATATTGGATGAGAGCAATGATGCATGTGACACGGCGCAGTTGTTGATATTCTTACGAGGCATAACCCCAGACTTTGAAATGACAGAGGAGCTTGCTTCAGTGCAGTCAATGAAGAGCACAACTACAGGGAAAGATTTATTGGAGGAGGTTAATAAGTGTGTGGCAAAGCTGGGACTGAGTTTTGAAAAGTTATCCAATGTGACCACTGATGGGTGCCTGAAAAAACATGGGCCTTTTGAAAAGGATACAAGATCAAGTAGCTGAGCTGAACCCAGATCAGAAAATTGTTTTCTTGCATTGCATTCTTCACCAGGAGGTGCTCTGTAAATGTGTTCTGAAAATGAGCCATGTTGTGGATACAGTCACTAAAGTGGTAAACTTCATTAGAGCAAAATCTTTAAACCACAGGCAGTTTGTCTCACTGTTGGAAGAGACAGAGTCGTGCCATGCAGATTGCCCCTACCACACAAATGTGAAATGGTTGAGTTTGGAGAAGGTGCTTAAAAGGGTGTGGGACCTGAATGGTGTGGGACCTGAATGGTGTGGGACCTGAAGGGTGTGGGACCTGAAGGGTGTGGGACCTGAAGGGTGTGGGACCTGAAGGGTGTGGGACCTGAAGGGTGTGGGACCTGAAGGGTGTGGGACCTGAGTTTTTGCAAATGAAAGGAAAATATGTGGATTTCCCTCAACTGCAAGATAAAGAATGGTTGGCTGATTTTTCCTTCACCGTGGACATCATGGCCCTCGGAATGAACTGGATTCCAAACGACAAGGGAAGGGCCTTTTTGCACATCAGATGTACAGCCTTGTCAAAGCCTTCAAGGGAAAATTACTTCTCCTGACCTGTAAGTAGAAGCCAACAATCTCACCCACCTTCCGACACTACTAGTCTGTTCCCCATCAGATGACCAGCGGGAGAAGTATACATCGCTGCTGCGTGCTTCGAACAGTGAGTTGTCTCGTCGTTTTTGACGATTTCAGAGTGTTGGAAAAGGACATGCTGTTGGTTTCCTCTCCTTTCACCTTCAATGTGGAAAACGCTCCCACTGACCTGCAACTTGAGCGTATCGAGCTTCAGTCTGATGCAGTGATTGGAGAGCTATTCAAAACAATGTCCCTGACGAGGTTCTAATGCATCTCTCCATGAACAAAACTTTATAAAGATTAGGAGTCCTGCTCCGAAGATGTTTGTACTGTTTGGGTCAACCTACTGTATGTATGCGAACAGACATTTTGAGTGATGAATTTAACAAGTCGAGGCACAGAAACTATACCTTACTTCACTCCTCTAGTCAATGCCCATGACTTCACTGCTCTAGTCAATGCCCATCAGAGAACTCCTCTAGTCAATGCCCATCAGAGACTTCACTCCTCTAGTCAATGCCCATCAGAAAGTCAATGCCCATCAGAGACTTCACTCCTCTAGTCAATGCCCATCAGAGACTTCACTCCTCTAGTCAATGCCCATCAGAGACTTCACTCCTCCAGTCAATGCCCATCAGAGACTTCACTGCTCTAGTCAATGCCCATCAGAGACTTCACTCCTCTAGTCAATGCCCATCAGAGACTTCACTCCTCTAGTCAATGCCCATCAGAGACTTCACTCCTCTAGTCAATGCCCATCAGAGACTTCACTCCTCTAGTCAATGCCCATCAGAGACTTCACTCCTCTAGTCAATGCCCATCAGAGACTTCACTCCTCTAGTCAATGCCCATCAGAGGCTTCACTGCTCTAGTCAATGCCCATCAGAGACTTCATTGCTCTAGTCAATGCCCATTAGAGACTTCATTGCTCTAGTCAATGCCCATTAGAGACTTCATTGCTCTAGTCAATGCCCATTAGAGACTTCACTCCTCTAGTCAATGCCCATCAGAGACTTCACTGCTCTAGTCAATGCCCATCAGAGACTTCACTCCTCTAGTCAATGCCCATCAGAGACTTCACTCCTCTAGTCAAAGCCCATCAGAGACTTCACTCCTCTAGTCAATGCCCATCAGAGACTTCACTCCTCTAGTCAATGCCCATCAGAGACTTCACTCCTCTAGTCAATGCCCATCAGAGACTTCACTCCTCTAGTCAATGCCCATCAGAGACTTCACTGCTCTAGTCAATGCCCATCAGAGACTTCACTGCTCTAGTCAATGCCCATCAGAGACTTCATTGCTCTAGTCAATGCCCATTAGAGACTTCACTGCTCTAGTCAATGCCCATCAGAGACTTCACTGCTCTAGTCAATGCCCATCAGAGACTTCACTCCTTTAGTCAAAGCCCATCAGAGACTTCACTCCTCTAGTCAATGCCCATCAGAGACTTCACTCCTCTAGTCAATGCCCATCAGAGACTTCACTCCTCTAGTCAATGCCCATCAGAGACTTCACTCCTCTAGTCAATGCCCATCAGAGACTTCACTCCTCTAGTCAATGCCCATCAGAGACTTCACTCCTCACACTGATTGAATAGTTTAAATGCAATGTTGAGCGCTCTCTCTTTCTTGTGTGTTTGTGCATACCCGTTAACAAGGGTTCTGTCCGTGGTGCTGAATGCACAGTGTACTTTTCCCTGCCCGTAGTTCATTACATGCTTAATAATGAAAATACTTACCAAAAGGAGAACATGGAAGTGGTTTATTTCTGTACATGTTAAAAAGTCAAATAAGTAGCATATCTGGATGTGATTTACAGTAGCTATACCTGTCAACACAGTCATACACATGATGTTTAACCCTGTAATATGGTTCTGGCCCGCGATGGCAATAACATATTCTAATGTGGCCCCTCCATGGAAAATAATTGCCCCACTGCTTTCGATCGCAGAGTACCGCCGCACACTGGCTGCTTTCTAAATCCTTCTCTTCAGTCCTTTTAATGTTTCACAAATTGTTATTTGTATCCTGCTGGTGGGTTGTGGCCAATTTCAGTTTGGGCCACGGCTTAAAATTGGGTTCTGGCTAAAAACGATGGAGTTGTTTACTTCGTGTTTACTTGAAGGGAGACGAGCAATCCCCCCCCCGAAGCTATAGGTGGGTCTGAAACACAGGAAGTATTTGGGAAACTACTGATTGATTCAGTCTGTAGACTTTCTTTCAGTTTAGTGCCCTTTGTTCTACCCTTTGAAACACCACGTTGTAGCCCTCTTATAGCCCTCCATCCACTGTTACCATTCCTCCATAGTGCCATGGCTTCATCCTGAATGGTGGTGGTCAATAGTGCTTTAGGTGTGTCGTCATGGGAATAGGGAACCCCTGTTCAAGCAGGAAATGATCTGTTCTGTTTAAAATACACACTTTTATTGGATCCCAATATAACTATTGCAAACAACACAGCGAGAGGAAAAGGAAGAGAAAAGCATTGTGGGAGATCACATATGGAGATGGGAAGAGCGATCTATTAAAAAGCACTGATGTGGCAGGTTAGGGACCGGGGCTGATTATTGGTTAAACAGTAAATAGGGTGTGGTCTTGGAAGGAAAGGTTGAGATTATTATTGGTTGAGCTTGTGTTTTAGCCAATAGCGCTGTGGAAAAATGAAAGCTCATAGTGTAGAGTGGATATAATTGTAGTGTGTGTGTGTGTGTGTGCGTGTGCTTGTGTGCTTGTGTGTGTGTAAGTGATGTGTTTAGTGCTATACTGTGTGTGTATATTGTTTGTGCTGAGTATGACTCAGTAACGTTTTTGTTTTGCGTATTGCGGAAGAATCCTGGTGGAAGCGTGTGTTGATTGGCTACGTGGCCTGTCACTCTCTGAAGGGATTGTAGATGGACTGGTCACTCTGTAGGTCGTGGAATGTGAATAGGTGCTCATCTATGTTCAAGCACTGGGACCTTTGACCTATCAGAGTCACCACTAGACACTCTTAAACCGTGTCCCTTATGTGTCCAACCTAGCACAGTAGCACAGTAACTCTGTTGGTCAGGGACAAAGTCACTCAGTTTAGTGTCTCTTCAAAATCCAGTAACCAGTGATCCCAAGACTTGAACTCTATCAGTTGGTCCACACCTCATAGTTGTCATAGTTGTCACACCTCAGAGTTGTCCATGGTAACTTATTGCTCTCCATGTTATCCACACTCCAACTGTTTCTAAGGTGTAGCATCTCTGTAGCTCAGCTACCATAATAGGTGTACAGTTCCTATAGCAACATCAAAGACACAGGAACAGTTGCCATGGTCCATCAACACACACCTGTCCAATCCCCTTGGTAACAGCATCCCGCAACTTCTCCATGGCGACTGTACCCCCGGCGATGGATGTGTATCTATAGCCACCAGAAACACTTCTTGCGTAGCTTCTTGACACGGGCCTTGGCGCTGGGGCGGGAGGTGGGAGGTTTGGGGACAGGGAGGGGGACATCGTAAACCCCATCTAGAGTTTCCATCACTGGCTGGAACCTCCCCTCTTGCTGTCTGAAGTCATGCTCCACACTGGTGAGAAAGAGGTGGAGAGAGAGGGTGGGAGAGGAGGAAGAGAGAGTGGGGAGGGTGAGAGAGGGGGAGAAAGAGGTTGAAAGAGAGGCAGGGAGAGGTGGAGAAAAAATGAGAAAAGAGGGGGAGAGAGGGGGAGAAAAGGGGGGGTAGAGGGGGTGAAAAGGGAGATAAGAGGGGGAGAGAGGGGTGAAAAAGGGAGAAAAGAGGGGGGAGAAATGTAGAAAAGAGGGGGAGAAAAGAGGGGGAGGAAAAAGGTAGAAACAATGGGGAGGGGGAGAAAAGAGTGAGAAAAGAGGGGGAGAAAGAGGGGGAGAGAAATGTAGAAAAGAGGGAAAGAGGGGGAGAAAAGAGGGGGAAGAAAAAGGTAGAAAAGATGGGGAGGGGGAGAAAAGAGGGGGAGAAAAAGGGAGAAAATAGGGGGAGAGAGGTGGAGAAAGTTTGACACGTACGCAAACATAAATTGCTTGTACTTATTGAAATGCCCTTTGATATAAATGCAGTTCGATGTGCACGGTAACATACACACATCAATGCACATGCTTAACACCTCTGAAAACACATGTGCTCATGCAGGTGCACGGCTATGCACCCAATCAGACACACACACACTGAAGTCATTTCACGTTCACAGAATTCCTACGCTTCATGCCCCACTATATCACAGGCTGGAGTAATGAGAGGAGTGGGAGGAGAGAGAAAGAGAGAGTAGAGTAGAGGCGAACTAGAGAGTCGTCCTAAAGTGTTGGAACTTAAAGAGAGGACTGAGTGAGACATGTATTTCCACTGTGATGTTTTCAAAGCCCTCCCTCCCCTTGTCATATCTTCTCTCCCTCTCTCTTCTCTCTCTCTCTTTCTCTCTCTTCTCTTCTCTCTCTCTTCTCTTCTCTTCTCTCTCTTCTTCTCTTCTCTTCTCTTCTCTCTCTCTCTCTCTCTCTCTCTCTCTCTCTCTCTCTCATCTCTCCATCTCTCTCTCTCTCCATCTCTCTCTCTCTCTTGCTTTGTATCTTTCTCTATATATATATATATATCGCTCTCCCTCTCTCCTCTCTAAAGTGGCTAATGCTTTGGGTCATACTGCAGGGGAGTTTGAGGGTGCATTGAAAGTCTGTGTGTGTGTTTTTGGTTTCACTATCCTTGTGGGGACCAGAAGTCCTCACAATAATAGTAAAACAAGGAAAATTCAGACATTTCGCTGGTCGCCACAAGGGAAAAGTTTTAGGGTTTGAATTAGGGTTATGTTTAAGACGGTTTCTGTTTGTGATGGCATCAAACATTTGGTTACGCGGAGCCTATTGCAACTTCCTACTCTGTCTGCATATTGCAAGTCATTCCGGTCTGGAGAGGGTGGGTAAACATTGGGCGATGGAGGCCGAGGGCTCAGAGGGGTCAAATGCGACATTTCAGTGAGATGAAAACAATAACGAGAGGTTTAGGGGTTAGGTTTAGGGTTAGGATTACACTTCTGGTTATGGGTTTTGGGTTTGAGTTTGAGTTAGCGGTTTGGGGTTAGGGTTAAGGGAAAATCGGATTTTGAATGGGAATGAATTGTTTGGTCCACACAACAATAGTAAAACAAAGTTGTGTGTAATGAGATGAGTTGCACAGAGTTTGAGCATCTGGAGTTAATGAGGCTTACGATGAAGGAAGGACAGGAGGATAGAAGACACACACACACACACAGACACACACAGACACACACACACACGTTTGTTTTACTATCCTTGTGGGGGACCAAAAAATGGATTCCCATTCAAAATCCTATGCCCACTCAGTCATCGTATTTGCTCTCTCCTGACAAATAAAACCTCACAGCAGTGAGTGGGAAGAGGAGGCGTCCGATATACATAACACACAGGGGCTTCTAAAGGAGAAACAGCGGGAGAGAGAGAGAGAGAGAGAGAGAGAGAGAGAGAGAGAGGAGGAGGGTAAAGACGGGAAGGTTTGATGAGTACTAGCGGGGTGGGAAGGGTGGTTGAAAGGATGAAAGGATGAGTTGAGAAAACAGGAGGGGAAAACAAGATACAGAGAAAGAGGCAGGAGGGGGAGTAAATAGAAAGAAAGCCGAGAGAGGAGGAGGGAGAGATGGAGAGGGGAGAGGGAGAGGGAGAGAGAGAGAGATGGAGAAAGGGGGGAGAGAGAGAGGGAGAGGGAGAGGGGGGAGAGAGAGAGAGAGAGATGGAGAAAGGGGGAGAGGGAGGGGGGAGAGAAATAGGGAGAGGGGGTGAGAGAGAGAGGAGAGAGGGAGGGGGGAGAGAGAGAGATGGAGGAGAGGAGAGGGGAGGGGGAGAGGGGGAGAGAGAGAGGGAGGAGGGAGAGAGAGGGAGATGGGAGGGGGGAGAGAGAGGAGGGGGGAGAGAGGGAGAGAGAGAGGGGAGAGGGAGGGAGAGAGAGAGATGGGAGAAAGAGGGGAGAGGGAGAGGGGGGAGAGGGGAGAGAGGGAGAGAGAGAGAGAGAGAGATGGAGAAAGGGGGAGAGAAAGAGGGAGAGGGGGGGAGAGAAAGAGGGAGAGGGGGAGAGGGAGAGTTGAGGTAAGGTTAGAATGTTCCCGGAAAAGAGGAGAAATGAAGAGACCGGAAGATATGAAAGAGAGGTAAAAGCACAGATGCAGACGCAGGGGAGAGGAAAGGAATATGAATAAATTATAAAGCACTGGAGAGGAGGAGTGCTACCACTGAAACCACGCATGCACACACATGCACACACACACACGCACACACACACACAAATGGAAAGAAATAAGCATTGAACCTGGCCTACACATTCCTTGCCGTGCAGCATGTGCTTTCAGGGTGTTTTAAAGAACGAGCATGCTTATCCATGTACTCTCTCCGCCCCTCCCCCTATCCCTCTCTCTGTAGCTCAGTTTTTCCTTCTCTTTATCTCTCTGTTGTTCCTCCTCTATTGTTTTGGGGATTACGCCTCAATTGGGAAAGCTGCTCCTCTTAATTGATTCCCCCGGCTGGCATCTACAGTATCTGCTGTGTGTGTGTGTGTGTGTGTGTGTGCGTGCATGCGAGTGAGCGCAGTGTTTTTTTTCTGTCAGAACTTGCCTTTCTTTGTTTCTCTGTCACACAGATTAATTAGATTTGACAGTACAAAACATCTGCAGGCAGGAAACATCAAAATGTCATTTTCCAGCTCAAATCATGAAGAAGGAAGCCTCCATCCCACACGGTCTCTCTCCTCTCTCTCTCTCTCTGTATCTCTCTCTTCTACGCACTCTTCCCCCCATCCCATCTCTGTGTCCTGCTGAGTGTGTGATAACGCCATTACTGTACCATCAAGAAAATGACTGTATTGATGTGCCTGTGTGTGTGTGTGTGTGTGTGTGTTTCATAACCACAATAGAATGAAAAGCGTCTTCCAATGGCCTCGGAATGACTGTAATAATCCTTCTCTTCTGTTTGGATTAACTGTATGTTACTTTGTGTGTGTGTGTGTGTGTGTGTGTGTGTGTGTGTGTGTGTGTGTGTGTGTGTGTGTGTGTGTGTGTGTGTGTGTACTAGCATATCGCTATTGGGAATAATAGAATATTACTGATCCTCTTTATGAGAGAGAGAGAGAGAGAGAGAGAGAGAGAGAGAGAGAGAGAGAGAGAGAGAGAGAGAGAGAGAGAGAGAGAGAGAGAGAGAGAGAGAGAGAGAGAGAGAGAGAGAGAGAGAGAGAGAGAGAGAGAGAGAGAGAGAGAGAGAGAGAGAGAGAGAGAGAGAGAGAGAGAGAGAGAGAGAGAGAGAGAGAGAGAGAGAGAGAGAGAGAGAGAGAGAGAGAGAGAGAGAGAGAGAGAGAGAGAGAGAGAGAGAGAGAGAGAGAGAGATGCATTAATTACATTTAAATCCAAATGTCCTGGGACGTCTACCAACACAGTGTGGTCGTCTTTGAGGAGTGTGCCCAGTGGTAATAGTAGATAATTACTAGATAGTTCGTACTCAGGCAGTAGTGATTCAGGCTACTGCAGTAATGTATTCTATTTAACATTCACTTTGAACTTCACTGGGGGACTTCCTTGCTGTTCACTAGCTATTCAGGGACTTCCTAGCGGTCCTGTGATATTATCTGCCGAAACAGGTCCTGGGGGGCCCCTGAGCTGTTTTCTGTGGCCCTGTAGGGCCCCTGTGTGAGCCGGTATCTCTGCCACACTTCCCTCCGGTCCTAATTATTCCTGATTAGATGTGAACTCCTGCTGTAGCTAATGTTGTTCCTGGTTACAGAGGAGGAGGAGATGAGGGCGAGGAGGAGATCTGGTGGGCTGATAGCGAGTTAGCAAAGAGCTGCACGTCCTGATTGGTTAAAGTTAGAGTCCTCAATTGAAGCAATAACAAAGGGATGACCCCGCCCCTGTTTGGGTAAAAAGCTGAGGGATGGGCCTGGAGAAAAGTAACCACTCTCAAATTCCTAGACAGAGCTATGGATGCAAGGACTGGCCATCCATGATATAACAAATGTAGTTTTAGCCATGTTTTGAGGCTGTACGGTGTTTGATTTAATTAGTCGTTTAGGTCACAGCCTTACAGAGTATGGAGAGGGAGGTGGGGAATGCTGATGTTGCTGCTGGGTACTTGGTAGGGTGTTTGTACAGGCCAGTATCGGACTAGGATCATTTCTTGCTGTTACTGTCGATGACATCACAAGGACTTTTACCTGTTGGCAGCGCTGAGGAGGGAGGAAAAGGACTCCCTCTTGCTGGTTCCTGCTTAAGGCAGTTGAACTAAGGCAGCGCTGAGGAGGGAGGAAAAGGACTCCCTCTTGCTGGTTCCTGCTTAAGGCAGTTGAACTAAGGCAGCGCTGAGGAGGGAGGAAAAGGACTCCCTCTTGCTGGTTCCTGCTTAAGGCAGTTGAACTAAGGCAGCGCTGAGGAGGGAGGAAAAGGACTCCCTCTTGCCGGTTCCTGCTTAAGGCAGTTGAACTAAGGCAGCGAAGAAGAGGAAGGAAAATGACTCCAAGCTTGGCTGAAAGAACGAAGATACACGGCAGTTGAACTAAGGCAGCGAAGAAGAGGAAGGAAAAGGACTCCGAGCTTGGCTGAAAGAACGAAGATACACGGCTTCCTCTTCCTTGTATCCTGGTCGCTGATGTCCAAACGCTGGAAAAGGAACTTTGTGAACTCAGAGCTCGGCTTCAATCACAGAGGAACATCAGGGAATGTGGTGTCTTTAGTTTTGTACTGAGATATGGCTTTACAGACAATTCACGTGACTCTGCCGTTCAACCAGATGGCTTCACCATATCCCCGAGTGGATTGAACGGCGGCTACTGCAAAGACTCAGGGGGGATCTGGTAAGTGTCTGGGGGAGGGCTATGTTTCCTCGTTAACAATTCCTGGTGTACCGAAGTTGAAAGCATTGCGAAATCCTGTTCATCAGTACTGGAGTGTCTGATGCTAAAATGCCGCCTCTACTATGTGCCAAGGGAATACTTGTGGGTTATGACGACAGCTGGGTACATACCGCCACAAGCAAACACCAAGGCGGCACACAGCAAACTCAGCCATACCCCGCCCCCCATTGCGGCCAATCAGATCACGTCTCTCTGCTCCTATTCCCCGCTTACGAGCAGCAACTCAAGAGGGAGCCACCAACACAGAGAAAAGTGAGGCGCTGTACAGAGGAGGCAGACTCGGTGCTGCAGGATTGATTTGAGAACACTATTAGGAATAGGTTCAAAGATTCATCCACCCAGGACTCATCCATTAACATTGAGGCATATATATATATATACAGTATTTCGTCAGTTACGAGATTCATGCGTTGATGATGTTGTACCCACAATAACAAGCCCGTACTGCAGCATTGAATGTCAGCAGAAGGAACCCCGATGACTCTGTGGCGTGCGACACGTACAAGGCATGCAGGTATGAGCTCCCCAAATCCGTCCGGGAGGCAAAAAGACACAGACTCAAACTTGAATTGATGTTCGACAATTCAAACCAACTCGCTTTGCATGTGTCAAGAGCCACAGACTATCACAGACTACAAAGGCAAATCCAGCTGTGCGGTGCCCACCAAAGCCCCCCTCCCAGAGAAGCTCAACACATTCTATGCTCGCTTTCGAGGCAGACAATACTGAGCCATTCAGGAAGACTCTCGCCGCTCCGGTCGAACAGGTGCTTTCGCTCGCCGAGGTTGACTTGAGGAGAAACTCTAAAAAGAGCTAATACTCACAAAGCTGCCGGCCCACATGGGATCCCTGGCTGTGTCCTCAGAGTGTGTGTTGACCAGCTGGCTGGCATCTTGTGGGACATCATCAACCTGTCCCAGGCTGTAGTCCCCACCCGCTTTACGGAGACCACCATCATCCCAGTGCCCAAGAAGAACAAGGTGACTGGCCCAAATGACTATTGACCCGTTGCTCTCGCCTCGGTCATCATGAAGTGCTTCAAGAGGCCGGTCATGGCCCACATCAAGGTCAGCATGGCAGGCACACTTGACCCACTCCATTTTGTCTACTACTCCAACAGATCCACAGAAGATGCAATTTCCATCGTTATTTACTGGGCCGTAACACATTTGGACAAGAGGAACATCTATGTGAGAATGCTGATTCTGGACACCACCCTCTGCAACTGGATCCTGGACTTCCTGATGGGCAGACCACAGGCTGTGAGGAATGGCAACAACACCTCCTGCATACGGACTCAACTCAGGGGCCCCCAGGGGTGTGTCCTTAGTCTTCTGCTGTACTCTCTGTTCACCTACGACTGCGTGGCTTTGCACAGCACCAACAACCACGGTTGTAGGCCTGATAGGCAACTCCCTACAGGGAGGAGGTACACTACATGACCAAAAGTATGTGGACACCTGCTCGTCGAACATCTCATTCCATAATCATGGGCATTAATATGGAGTTGGTCCCCCCTTTGCTGCAATAACAGCCTCCACTCCTCTGGGAAGGCTTTCCAATAGATGTTGGAACATTGTTGCATTGATTTGCTTCCATTCAGTCACGAGAGCATTAGTGAGGTCGGACAGTTGATTAGGCCTGCCTCGCAGTTGGTGTTCCAATTCATCCCAAAGGTGTTTGATGGGGTTGAGGTCAGGGCTCTGTGCAGGCCAGTCAAGTTCTTCTACACCGATCCCGACAAACCCTTTCTGTATGGACTCGCTTTGTGCACGAAGGCATTGTCATAATAAAACAGAAAAAGGCCTTCCCCAAATTGTTGCCACAAAGTTGGAAGCACAGAATTGTCTATAATGTCATTGTATGTTGTTGCATTCAGATTTCCCTTCACTGGAACTAAAGGGCCTAGCCCGAACCACGAAAAACAGCCCCAGACCATTATTCCTCCTCCAACAAACTTTACAGTTGGCACTATATTCGGGCTGACTGGGGCAGCTCTAGGAGGGCAGAAATTTGACGAACTGACTTGTTGGAAAGGTGTGATCATATGATGGTGCCACGTTGAAATTCATTGAGCTCTTCAGTAAGGTCATTCTACTGCCAATGTTTGTCTATGGAGATTGCGTTGCAGTGTGCTTGATTTTGTACACCTGTCAGCAACGACTATGGCTAAAATAGCCGAATCCACTAATTTCAAGGGGAAAGAGAAACGACAGTCCATCATTACTTTAAGACATGAAGGTCAGTCAGTTTCTTCAAGTGCAGTCCCAAAAATATGATGAAACTGGCTCTGCCAGATGAAAGGGAGGCTCAGAGTTACCTTTGACGCGGAGAATAATTTCATTAGAGTTAACTGCACCTAGGATTGCCGCTCAAATAAATGTTTCAAGTAACAGACACATCTCAACTTCAACTGTTCAGAAGAGACTGTGCGAAACAGGCCTTTCATGGTCGAATTGCTGCAAAGAAACTACTACTAAAGGACACCAATAAGAAAAATACCAAGAAACACAAGCAATGGACATTAGACCGGTGGAAATCTGTCCTTTGGGTCTGATGAGTCCAAATTTGCGATTTTTGGTTCCAACTGCCGTGTCTTTGTGAGACGCAGAGTAGGTGAAAGGATGGTCATCCTGACCGGTTGCATCACGGCCTGATACGGCACATTTTCCGTCCACCACCGCAAGGCCCTCCGGCGGGTGGCGAAGACGCCCCCAGTACATCATTGAGACTGTGCTCCCACTCCCACCCAGCATCATCAAGGATCCAAACCATCAGACTGCTGAACACCTGAACTGGACTGAGCACCTGCTCTGATTCTCCACACCTTAGCACACATGCACTCACAATAACACACACCCACACAGACATACACACACATATCACAACTACTGCTACCAGACTCTTATTATACTGCTCAGTTTATACAATGCCCCCCCCCCCACCCCCATCCCCAATACTCATTTAAATATTGTTGTATAAATTGTGCCTTCCTGTATTATAATTCTGCTACAATCTTTATTCTATTCTACTGCCATTTACTTTATGTTTGTATTCTTATATTTTATTATTTATTATTGTTGTTGCATAGTCAAGATGGAGCCTGCATTTAATACACCGATGCAAATCCTGTATATACAACTCATAAAACGTGATGCTGAAACTGAAGCCATCTGCTAGTGGTTCGAGTGTTCACTGTAGACTGTGGGTTGGGTATACTGTTATAATAGCAAAGTGTACCTGTATGTGGATTTTGATATATAAAAAGAAGTGACGTTGAGAAGTGAAATGGTATTAGTATTAATGTGGTATCAGGAAGGTGTTTTACCTGTATATGATGCAGGCAGTCTTCTGACAGGTGGGGCAGTTGTTGATATCCTGTCCAGTTCTGTAAGAGCAGCGCCTAACACAACGGCGACAACAAAGAAGGACACGCAAACATCGGGATGAGGAGGAGTACACAGGAGAGCGTCATTAGTACTACACCCCCAAACAAACAGACAAGACACACATTCACACACAGACACAAAGGGAGCACAAGACACAAACTTAAAAACAGCACCAAAACTTTAATTAAGCACTGTGCCAAAACACACACACACACACACACAAATGCCACCGAGGAACAAAGTGTATCCTGTTGTTGTGAGTCTTGCTGTGCCCCTGAAACATGAATTGCGTATCTTCAATCATAATCTGGGAGGGATTAGTTTGGTATTATATTGAGCCGTCAACCCAAGAGGAACTGAGGGAGGGAGGGAGGAGTAGAGTGGAGAGAAGATGAGAAATAAAAAGTAGAGGAGTGGGTAGAAGAGCAGAGCGAAGAGAGGGGAAATAAGAGAGGGGGTGCAGTCTGTTGTCGGGGATCAGGGGTGAGAGGGAGAGTGGGGACAGAGAGGAGAGAGGGAGGGGAAATAAGAGAGGGGGTGCAGTCTGTTGTCGGGGATCAGGGGTGAGAGGGAGAGTGGGACAGAGAGGAGAGAGGGGAAATAAGAGAGGGGGTGCAGTCTGTTGTCGGGGATCAGGGGTGAGAGGGAGAGTGGGGACAGAGAGGAGAGAGGGGAAATAAGAGAGGGGGTGCAGTCTGTTGTCGGGGATCAGGGGTGAGAGGGAGAGTGGGGACAGAGAGGAGAGAGGGGAAATAAGAGAGGGGGTGCAGTCTGTTGTCGGGGATCAGGGGTGAGAGGGAGAGTAGGGACAGAGAGGTGAGGGGAAATAAGAGAGGGGGTGCAGTCTGTTGTCGGGGATCAGGGGTGAGAGGGAGAGTGGGGACAGAGAGGAGAGAGGGGAAATAAGAAAGGGGTGCAGTCTGTTGTTGGGGATCAGGGGTGAGAGGGAGAGTGGGGACAGAGAGGAGAGAGGGGAAATAAGAGAGGGGATGCAGTCTGTTGTCGGGGATCAGGGTTGAGAGGGAGAGTGGGGACAGAGAGGAGAGAGGGGAAATAAGAGAGGGGGTGCAGTCTGTTGTCGGGGATCAGGGGGTAAGAGGGAGAGTGGGGAAATAAGAGAGGGGGTGCAGTCTGTTGTCGGGGATCAGGGTTGAGAGGGAGAGTGGGGACAGAGGGGAAATAAGAGAGGGGGTGCAGTCTGTTGTCGGGGATCAGGGGTAAGAGGGAGAGGGGGGACAGAGAGGAGAGAGGGGAAATAAGAAAGGGGTGCATTCTGTTGTCGGGGATCAGGGGTGAGAGAGAGTGGGGACAGAGAGGTGAGAAGACAGTGATGGAAGAGAGAAAACAAAACAGAGTGACAGGAAAGAGATGAGAGAGCGATGTACTGATTGACAACAGAGGTAGCGTGTGAGTGGAATATAGTGAAAGGACAGAGGGTGAGGAGAGAGGAGTGGAGGAGAAGTCAGCTCTATATTGTATGGAGGAAGAAGTGATTCATATCAGGAGAGAAGGAAAGAGAGCTGGTGGTAATTAAAGATAGAGGGATGAAGAGGGAGATAACGGGGGGCGGGTGGAGGTGAAAAGAGATGAATAGCATTCTTCAAGTAGAAGAATGAATGTGAATAAGGAGAAAGTAGAATGGGAACAAAAAAGAAGTAGAAAATTGGACAATTTCCAAAATGAGAGCGTGGGAGAGTATTTGATTTGGGTGAGTGAAATAAGGAGATGTAGAAACGAAGAGAAAGAGATGAGGGAGGGAGACAAAGAGATGAAGGAGGGAGAGAAGGAGATGAGGGAGGGAGAGAAGGAGATGAGCGAGGGAGAGAAGGAGATGAGGGAGGGAGAGAACGAGATGACGAAAGGAGAGAACGGGAGGAGGGAGGGAGAGAGAGAGAGAGAGAGCTGGGAGGGAGAGAAAGGAGATAGAAATGAGGAGGAGAGAGAAACGGAATGAGAGGGAGAGAGGTCGATAACTTATGTTGACCTTAAAGCCTGAGGGAGCAGCCATGAAGGAGTTCTGCCTGTAATTATATGGACCATATGATAGAATGCGTACAGAGGCAGAGCAGCGGAATACACCACAAAGGCAAGAACTGATATTTACTATTTATACAGCAGGGTTTAGAAAGGTGTTCTGTACACATATCCCTGTGGCTGTTCTGCTGTGCTCTGTAACACTGCAGCAATAACATTCTGCATACAGTACATCACAGCCCCTGCAATACTCCCATGACCTTAAAGTGCATTACCAAGTTGAAAGCATGCCAGTTTTACATTGGAGTTGATTCTCAAAGGCACTCCCATACGTTCTCACATACATCCTTTCTCCGCCTCTTGCACACTCAGTCTCTTACTCGCTCGCTTCTTCTCTTTCATCTTCCTCTTCTCTTTCACTCGTTCACTCTCTCTCTCTCTCACTCACACACACACGCCCCTCTCTCACCCTTCGCTGAGGGCCTTGCTTTTCTCCAGGTCTTGGATAACATTGAGGAGGACTTTGATCTTCTCCTGGTTGGAGAGCAGACTCTCTTCCACGCTGTGAAGACGCCCGTGGAGGCCCCCCGACACACACCCCTGTACCCCACCTGGTAACCCCACCATACCTCCTGGTGCCCCATTGCACTGTGGGGCCAAATGGGCAGCATGCAGAGCATTTGCATCTTTTGATTGGCCAGGGGTTTTGGAGTCTTCTTTTTTGATTGGTTGTGCTGGTGTTATTTTGGAGAGCCGGGAGGGGGTGAGGGGTGTATGTTTGGGTTGGGTCTGAAGGACAGGCGGTGCTGGTTTTGGGTTCACCTGGACAGTGTGGTAGGGGTTGGGGGAGGTTTTAGGTGGGAGAGGGGCAGAGGCCGAGGATTTTTTGCCTATGAGGAGGGCTGGGGGTGGTGGCTTGGGGGTGACTTGTGTAGATGAGTTTGGTGGTGTGTGTTGGTTGTCAGATGACGTCTCTGTGTTTTTGTCCGGTAAAGGCTGTGTAGCTGGAGTATTTCTTGTGGATTTATTTGGCCTAGATGTGTGTTTCTCTGTGGTGTGTGAGTGTGTGTCTGCTGTCTGTGTGTGTGTTTCTTTCTGATGTAACCTGGGTAAACTGGGTTCTGGGTCTGTATGTGTGTGCTGTGCATCCTTAGTGTTGGAGCATGTGGGCACAGGTGAATCTTTTGTGAGCGTGTGTGTCTTTTGGGTTGTGTGTGGAGAGGGCAATGTCTGAGTTTGTGTTTGAGTGTTCTTCACAGCTTTGTGTGTGGTTGGTGGTGTGTGTGTGTGTGTGTTCAGTACAGGGGAGTCTTTCCGGTTCTGGTTGAGGAGTACGGACTGTTTCCTGGGAGGATTCGGGAGGGTCTGGCTTTCTGTGAACTTGTTGGCCGCTCGCCTGCGGCATGCAGTTGCCATGCAAGTGGGTGGGGCCTGGGACTGTCTCCGCCCGCAGGTTCCACAGAGACGGGGCGATGATGTCATCATTCTACAGGGCCTTGGAGGCGTGGCGTGAGAGCTCACAGAATGAGACACACTCCCTGACCTCAGCACAGGGCGAGACTCCTCCCCTCTCAGAGACTGGACCCTCCTCCTCTCTCTGATTGGCTCATTCCCCTCGGCACCCTCAGTACATACCCCACCCACCACCTCAGGGGCAACCACACTCCCATTGGTGTATCGAGACGTCCGTTTCCCGCTGGACCTGTGACCAGACTCCCTGGGATTGGTCCTTATGGTTTTGATCTGACAGTAGACCCCGCCCCCTGACCCCTGTGACCCCATGTCGTCCTGTGTCAGACTGTTGATCGCATTCTGACTCCTCTCCTTGGAAACGGCAAAACCACCGCTGCCGCCACTGCTGCATGAGTTACACGAAAAAACCGTTTCCGAGGGCATGGTCAATACCGTGGTGACATGGTTGTTACTCCTTGTCTCTGGGTGCTGCGTACTGGTTGGCTGGTTGAGTTTGATTGACGGGAGGGTCCTAAGGCCAGGGGAGGTCTGCACCCCCACGCTGCACAGTGGACCCCATCGCCCCCCCGCCAGGGGCACCCCGAGCGCAGGCACTGGATTGGTCGGATCAGCCACCCTTCTACCCATAGCCCCGGCTCAGCCCCCAGAGGAGCTGGAAGAGAAGAAGCCACTCTGTGACATCACAGTTGGTGGAGGCAGTCTTATATCTGAGTGGAGAGATGAGTTACTGGTCTCTGTTTTATCCAAGTGTGAAGAGTGTTTTTGAGAGAGAGAGAGAGAGAGAGAGAGAGCGAGAGAGAGAGAGAGAGTATGAGTTACAGTGTGTGAGAGTACTGATGCTTTTTTGCCATAGAATCCATGGTGGTCCCAATTCTGCCTCTGTCACTGGTATGACGTCACCACTCAGTCTGGCGATTGGTCCTCGTACCCCTGGGTCATTAATGAGCACGTGATTCAGTTCTTCATTGGATGAGAGAAGAAGGGTATAGCAGTTCTTCCGTCCATCTCTTTTTCACTCTGCGGAAAGAAGAGAAGGGGCTGATTTAGCTGAGACCACTACAGCTCCAGTACCACTTCACTTGCTGCATGACTGCAGACTGGATCAATACCTTTATATCACTCCATAATCACTCTCTCCACTCCAGGTGGAAAATACCCAGGTTGTGTCCCGAATGGCGTGGGGCAGCAGGTAGCCTAGTGGTTTGAGCGTTGGGCCAGTAACCAAAAGGTTGCTGTATTGAATCCCCGACTGACAAAGTCAAAATCTGATATTCTGCCCCTGAACAAGGCAGTTAACCCTCTGTTCCGTGGTAGGCTGTCATTGTAAATAAGAATTTGTTCTTAACTGACTCGCCTAGTTAAATTAAGGTTAGACATGATGTCCTTTTATAGTAGGCCTACACAAATGTTGTAGTGCACTATATACTGTAGGTAATAGTGTGCCATTTGTGACACCCCCACCACACACACACAAAATGTTCAGTTTCTGATTGTATTCACAGGTGCAGTGGAATGCTTGTGTTTCTGGCTCCAACAGTGCAGTAGTACATAGCAATAAAAAAACAATATACGCATAAAAAAATAAAATTACAAAAAAATCCGAACGAGCAATGTCAGAGTCCGGAATATACTTATATATACATATAATGAATGTTTTTTAGCTTCTCTCTAAGAATGGAAGTGACCAGGTGGGAGGTGTCAGGTTGTGCATGTCTGGGAGGCTTGTGAGACGTCGTTCGAATATTAGCAAGCAGCGCTAATGACTTCATTAGCCTCTGACCGAGGGGCGCTAGCATCAGACACCATTGTTTACTAACTGCTACCATGGCAACGTCTCCCATGACAGGAAGTATGACGGGTCAAGACTCAGCATGACGGGCAATCATGTGTCGACCTTTGTGTTTGTGTGTGTGTGTGTAAATGTGTGTGTGTGTGTAAATGTGTGTGTGTGTGTGTAAATGTGTGTGTGTGTGAAAGTTGGGGTGAGTGTACATGAGTACATACAGTATGTGCATGTTCATTTCTGAAAGATACTGTTTCTGCAGATAAATATTTTGACAGAGCTATTTCGTTTTTTTTTTTTAAAGTCTGGCAAAGACATCTTACGAGAGTCTGTGTGAGAGAGAGTGGCATATTGAGAATATGAATATTTTGAGTGTGAGTCATGAGAGACTTGGCCGTGGGACTTGGACTGTTTAACTCTATTTAAAGTAATTTCTCTGTAGTAAATTTTTTTGGAATAGTCTTTCCTCAGACACACAGACATTCAGACACCTGCTGCAGCAGAGAACATAATTAGTCGAAACACACACATTTGTCCCTATTACTGTACAATATAATGTGTGTGTGTGTGTGTGTATGTGTCCTGCCATGTCTTGCTTTACAATTGCATCACCAGCAAGTGTATAAACCACTGAGCCTGACCTTTGAACCCTTTTTACTATCAATAGAGCAGCCAACCTTATCCTCAAAGCTTACACACACATATACAGTATATACACGACCGTTCAAAAGTTTGGAGTCACTTAGAAATGTCTGTGTTTTTGAAAGAAAAGCAAATGTTTTGTCCATTAAAATAACACAACATTGATCAGAAATACAGTGTAGACATTGTTAATGTTGTAAATGACTATTGTATCTACATAGACGTACAGATGCCCATTATCGGCAACCATCACTCCTGTGTTCCAAAGGCATGTTGTGTTAGCTAATCCAAGTTTATCATTTAAAAAAGGCTAATTGATCATTAGAAAACCCTTTTCCAATAATGTTAGCACAGCTGAAAACTGTTACGCTGATTAAAGAAGCAATAAAACTGTCCTTCTTTAGACTAGTTGTGTATCTGGAGCATCAGCATTTGTGAGTTCGATTACAGGCTCAAAATGGCCAGAAACAAAGACCTTTCTTCTGAAACTCGTCAGTCTATTCTTGTTCTGAGAAATGAAGGCTATTCCATGTGAGAAATTGCCAAGACACTGAAGATCTCGTACAACATTGTGTACTACTCCTTTCACAGAACAGCACAAACTGGCCCTAACCAGAATAGAAAGAGGAGTGGGAGGCCCCGGTGCATAACTGAGCAAGAGGACAAGTACATTGGAGTGTCCAGTTTGAGAAACAGACGCCTCACAAGTCCTCAACTAGCAACTTCACTAAATAGTAGCCGCAAAACATCAGTCTCAACGTCAACAGTGAAGATGCAACTCCGTGGTGCTACTGAACTATATACAGTGCCAGTCAAATGTTTGGACACACCTACTCATTCAATGGTTTTTCTTTATATTTTACTATTTGTGGAGGCCAGGTCATCGGATGCTGGTTAAGTATGCCTTGAATTCTAAACAAATCACAGACCGTGTCACCAGCAAAGCACCCCTGCACCATCACACCTCTTCCTCCATGCTTCACAGTGGGAACCACACATGCGGAGATCATCCGTTCACCTACTCTGTGTCTCACAAAGACACGATGGTTCAAACCAAAAATCTCAAATGTGGACTCATTACACCAAAGGACAGATATCCACCAGTCTGTCCATTGCTCATATTTCTTGGCCCATGCAAGTCTCTTCTTATCGGTGTCCCTTACATGCCGACCAGACCGGACACGTCGCGTGCGCGAGAATCGCAAAATAAATGTCTAAATCCATGTTATTCAATTATTGCACCCACACTGCTCGCGCGTGCCGACGAGTGTCTTCGACGCCAAGGGCTAAAATAGAACTCATTCCTATTTCTGACGTAGTCATGGTAATACAATGAAAGTTTAGATAATATAAGTTAAACAATGAAAAAGCCTGGAAGGAGGAGTTACATTTACATTACATTTAAGTCATTTAGCAAAGGACAAATTAGCTAGCAACAGCAAGCTAGCTAAATCAGACAAATTAACCTTAGCTAGCAAGTGCAAGCTAACTAGCTAAATTGCCATACATGTTTAATGATTTTCGACCTGTCCCCAAATGAATGTCATTGGTTCAGAGTTTGTTTCGGTATTTTAACCTGCGTGTCGTGATTGCGTTTGGTGTGGGGGGGCAAAATACATTTCTGCACGATAGACGGAACCCAAACACGGTTTGTGTACCGTGTAAGTAGTGGTTTCTGTGCAGCAATTCGACCATAAAGGCCTGATTCATGCAGTCTCCTCTGAACAGTTCATTTTGAGATGTGTCTGTTATTTGAACTCTGCGAAGCATTTTTTTGGGCTGCAATTTCTGAGGCTGGTAACGCTAATGAACTAACCCTTTTACAACAGAGGTTACACTGGGTCTTCCATTCCTGTGGCGGTCTTCATGAGAGCCAGTTTAATTATTGCGCTTGAAATGTTCCAGTTTGACTGACCTTCATGTCTTAAAGTAATGATGGACTGTCATTTCTCTTTGCTTAATTGAGCTGTTCTTGCCATAATATGGACTTGTTCTTTTACCAAATAGGGCTATCTTCTGTATACCACCCCTACATTGTCACAACACAACTGATTGGCTCAAACGCATTAAGAAGGAAAGAAATTACACAAATTAACTTTTAACAAGCCACATCTGTTAGCAGTTTTTTTCCAACTGCTTACACACGTTTTCAAAACTCTACACACAATTCCCAAAACTGCACACACAAAATGCAAAATGCCTCACATCTCCTTCAAAATGTAACACTGCATTCAAAATGCCATAAACACATGTCAGAATGAAGCATTTGCATCAAATGGCAAACACTGTTTTCATAATAGTACATTTTTGGATATACCATGTAAACACTGTTGTTCTAAATCTAAAACTCTTTGGTCTTTCATAGGCTTATATCTACATAGCAATACAATGTTCTACGGTGAAAGTAATCTGCTTAGAGGGGTCACAAGTACACTGTAAACACCAATGCAATGTAGAAACACAATATATTTATTAGGCCAAACATTACTGTTGTATACAGTAGCATACAACAAAACCATAAACATATTTACAGTTTTTTCCAACTGCTTACACAAGTTTTCAAAACTCTACACACAATTCCCAAAACTGCATACAACAAAACCATAAACATATGTAAACCAAAAGTATATTCTTTAGAATACTGCAAAGAACACAATTGTGTGTGTGGGGTCCCGGGGGGGGGGGGGGGGCAGTCCAGGAATTGGTAGGGGGGAGGGCAGTCACCAGTGCTAAGCTACGCTTCATCTCTTCTCCGGCCTGGGTCTGGCCACAATACTTCGTCCACATCACAAGATAGGTTTTCTCTTGCCAAACATAGAGGGAAGTATCTCCTATCATGGCGTATCCAACCTTGGACAGAGGCAACCTCTATGTCCCCACATGCGTCCTCCATTGCCTGGAGAAGCGGCATGCGGGCATATGGTTGGAGATCATACACTTTCCAACACCAGGCTGAGAAGAATTCCTCTATGGGATTTAGAAAAGGTGAATATGGGGGTAGGTACAAAACTACAAATTGTGGATGGGTGGCAAACCAGTTTTGGACCAGAACAGCCCGGTGAAAACTAACATTGTCCCATAAAACCACAAATCTAGCAGGCTCCTGATCTGGATCAGGGACAAGCATTGTGTAAATTGCATCCAGAAAAGTGAGCATATGGCTGGTGTTGTACGGACCCAGTGTGGCATTGTGATGGAGGACCCCGTTTCGAGTGATGTCAGCACACAGTTATATTACCCCTACACTGTCCAGGGACATTGGTAATTGCCCTCTGTCCTATTACATTTCTTCCGCGGCGCCTGGTTTTGGTGAGGTTGAAGCCAACCTCATCCACATAAATAAATTAAGGGCGAATTACATGGGCATCCAGCTCCAATACTCTCTGTAACATACAAAATGATATACAGATGATTAAATATGGTATGTCTGAAGTACTGGAAGTAGTGTTGCTTACATACCTCTACAAAGTCATGTCGCATATTCTTGACTCTGTCAGAGTTTCTCTCAAATGGCACCTTGTAAAGTTGTTTCATCGTCACTCGGTGCCGTTGGAGGATGTGTCGTATGGTCGACAGGCTTACAGCATGATGTTGTTAAATATGGTGTCATTATTCAAGACAATGCCCTCTTATCTCTCGAATCCTAATTGCATTGTACATCTGTAAACAAGCGTCCTCGTCCTCCATGATGTCTTAGCCTTTCCACCCTGTACAGAATTCAAACACAGTATGTGTTCAGCATAGTAACTGTAAACAAAAGAAATGTAGTACAGCATGACAACCAACCTCATTCATTCAATGCAGTGCAGTAAATGGATGGCTTAGAGTTACAAATGTTTATGCAATACTATGCAGTCATATGTATTTTACAGTACAATACTGTAATGCTAAAATAGTCATTAGATAGTTGCATACCTGTTCTCATTTCTGAAGGTTCGAATTATAGACGCCACTGTAAATCGACTCAAGTTGGGCTGGACATGATCAACAAGTGTTGCCCTAATCTCATCAGAGATGGCTCTCCTTCCTTCTCTTCTTTGCCCTCGTCCTCTTCTTCCTCTTCCTCCTACTCCTCTTGCTCTCTGTCCACTGTTGGCATCCATTGTTCAAAACAGGTCATCTGACCTTTGACCTATTTATATAGGCTTATACTACAGTAAAGCAGTGATTGGTTAGTGATCAGTTAAGCTATTAGTGTTTGCACATGTGAGGAGTGTGTGTGACCTGGTGAATAAGTGTAGCACTTTGATTGGTTGTGTTTGGAAAAGGAAAGCAAGTCACTTCCTGTTAGATTTTTGTGTTTTAGGTAGAGAATTGTGTGTAGTGTTTTGAAAAAAGTGTTTTATGCAATTGACAACTGAGTCAAAGGCTGAGAAATAGCTTATGGTTCTGGATATTTGCACTTTGAGTGAAAGGTTTCAGAAATCGTGTGACATGAACATTTTTTGTGTGTGTAAGCAGGAAAAAACTGTAATTGAAATGCATTCCAGGTGATTACCTCATGAAGCTGGTTGAGAGAATGCCAAGAGTATGCAAAGCTGTCATCAAGGAAAAGGGTGGCTACTTTGAAGAACACTTTTTTTGGTTACTACATGATTCTATATGTGTTATTTCATAGTTTTGATGTCTTCACTATTATTCTACAATCTAGAAGAGTAGGAAAATTAAAGAAAAACACTTGAATGAGTAGTTGTGTCCAAACTTCTGACTGGTACTGTATATATAGGAAGTAAGCTTTGAGGATAAGGGCGTTATATTTATTAATATGTTTCTCTCTGCACACACACACACACACACACACACACACACACACACACACACACACACACACACACACACACACACACACACACACACACACACACACACACACACACACACACACACACACACACACAGTGCAGATGTTTACTTGTATGCTCTTTACTGAGACACATCCTGTGGTGTAGATTGAGTCATCCTGTGCAGGGAATGCATAAGGAGACACAGGAGAAGAAGGTACTGAAGCAAAAGAGGAGATGGAGCGAGGAGAAAGGGATGGGAACAAAGCACAGTGGAGGATAGAGGGGGTAGAGAGGGAGGTCTTTAAAGGAAGGCAGAAGATAGAAGGATAAAAGGATCGTTTTCAGGGAGGGGAAGAATCACTGATGAGATGTGAGAGATATGAGATTGTGTGTGTGTGTGTGTGTGTGTGTGTGTGCGCGCGCGGCGCAAACGTGCGTGTGTGTGCGTGTGTGTGTCTGTAGAAAAGTGAAGAGAACAGTTGAGAGAGAGGCCAGACTGAAGAGAGAGAGGGGAGGGGGGTGGGTAATCTTCAATTAAAGCATCCGTCACCACACTGTTAAACACACACATACACACACACACACACACATACACACACACACACACACACCGAGAGTGATAAATAGAAAGTGTGAAGTATATAGTCATAATGGTAAAAACATTGCCTCAGCTTCAGACGCTTTGGGAGCCTCTGAACAGTTGGTTGGTATTTAAAAATACCTTTTGAACACAACGCCCTGTAGGCATTTAACAAAAAAAGTTTTGAATATGTGTCAAGTCACTGAGACACTGTGTCAGGACAGTGATGATCAGACAAAGTGTGTGTGTGTTTGACAGTGACTGTGTCTTTTACCTTGTTCTGGTTACAGTGAGCTGAAAGCGCCAGTGAATCGAGTCCCCTGTCATCTGAAGGTGTGACGAATGTTTTAACCATTCGATTGACGGCTGGAGAGTGTGTGTGTGTGGGTGGGTGGGTGTGTGGGTGGGTGTGCGTGTGTGTGTGTGTGTGTGTGTTTGTGTGCACCTGCATGTGTGTGGGGGATGCGTTACTGCACAGTGATCAAACCTTGCTCTCGCCCATTTACAGGACAGGACACTGCAGTGTATCGATCTCTGATGAGAGCTCCTCTGATGTATAGAGATACTGTTACGACAGAAACAACTCGACGGTTAAGTTTCGCCATTCATTCAGAAATTCTACGTTAAGAGTTACTGGCCACCCATCAGAACCTGGTTCCTCTCTAGGTTTCTTCCTAGGTTCCGGCCTTTCTAGGGAGTTTTTCCTAGCCACCGTGCTTCTACACCTGCATTGCTTGCTGTTTGGGGTTTTAGGCTGGGTTTCTGTACAGCACTTAGTGACATCGGCTGATGTAAAAAGGGCTTTATAAATACATTTGATTGAGGTTAAGGTTTGGGAAAGGGTTTTAACAGAAACAACTTGACGGTTGAGTTTAGGGATTCATTCAGAAATGTTAAGTTAAGGGTTAAGGATTGGGATAGTCTACCACTAAACATACAAGGAGGGGGAGGAAAGACGATCAGTGGCAGCTAATAGGCCGGTGACGACGACCGCCGAGCGCCACCCACTCGGGAAAGGGAACCACCCTCGGTCGGACTCGTGACAGTACCCCCCCCCCCTGACGCGCGGCTCCCGCAGCGCGCCGACACTGGCCTCGAGGTCGCCCCGGAGGACGAGGTGCAGGGCGATCCAGATGGAGGCGATGGAAATCCCTCAACATGGATGGATCCAAGATGTCCCCCACCGGTACCCAGCACCTCTCCTCCGGACCGTACCCCTCCCAGTCCACGAGGTACTGCAGGCCCCTCACCCGGCGTCTTGAGTCCAGAATGGCTCGGATCGTGTACGCCGGGGACCCCTCGATGTCCAGAGGGGGGGGAGGGACCTCCGGTCCCTCACTGTCCTGCAGTGGACCAGCTACCACCGGCCTGAGGAGAGACACATGAAACGAGGGGTTAATACGGCAATAGGAAGGGAGTTGTAATCGATAACACACCTCGTTTTTTCTAATCAGGACTTTAAAGGGCCCTACACACTGCGGACCCTGCTTCCGGCAGGGCAATCGGAGAGGTAGGTTTCGGGTCGAGAGCCAGACCCTGTCCCCCGGTACAAACACGGGGGCCTCACCGCGGTGGTGGTCAGCACTCCTCTTCTGCCGTCCACTCGCTTGTCGTAGAGATTCCTGGACGGCCCTCCAGGTCTCCTTGGAGCGCTGTACCCATTCCTCCACCGCAGGAGCCTCGGTCTGGCTCGGATGCCATGGTGCCAGGACCGGCTGGTACCCCAACACACACTGAAAAGGGGACACGTTAGTAGAGGAGTGGCGTAGTGAGTTCTGAGCCATTTCAGCCCAGGGAATGTATCGTGCCCACTCCCCTGGCTGATCCTGGCAATACGACCGCAGAAACCTACCCACCTCCTGGTTCACTCTCCACCTGCCCATTACTCTCGGGTGATAACCGGAGGTCAGGCTGTCAGAGACCCCCAAGCGTTCCATGAACGCTCTACATACCCGAGACGTGAATTGGGGGCCCCGATCAGAAACGATGTCCTCCGGCACCCTGTAGTGCCGAAAGACATGGGTGAATAACGCCTCCGCAGACTGTAGGGCTGTAGGGATACCGGGCAACGGGAGGAGACGGCAGGACTTAGAGAACCGGTCCACAATCACTAGAACCGTGGTGTTCCCCTGAGACGGCGGAAGATCGGTCAGGAAATCTATGCACAGATGTGACCATGGCCGCTGTGGAACGGGGAGGGGTTGTGACTTCCCTCTAGGAAGGTGCCTAGGAGCCTTACTCTGAGCGCACACTGAACAGGAGGAGACATAACCCTTAACGTCCTTAGCCAACGTAGGCCACCAATACCTCCCCTGAAGGCTCCCCACTGTCCTCGTCGCCCCAGGGTGACCCGAGGAGGGTAGGACGTGAGCCCACCGAATCAGTTTGTCCCGAACACCAAGCGGCACGTACCTTCGCCCCGCTGGACACTGAGGAGGCGTGGGTTCAGCCCGTAACGCCCGCTCGATGTCCGAGTCCACCTCCACTGGTGCTACCAGCTTTGAGGCGGGAAGGATGGGAGTAGGTTCGTTGGACCCCTACTCCGTGTCGTAGAGGCGGGACAGTGCGTCTGCCTTTACGTTCTGGGAGCCCGGTCTATAAGACAAAGTAAACCGGAACCGGGTGAAGAATATGGCCCACCTTGCCTGACGTGGGTTAAGTCTCCTAGCTGCCCGAATGTACTCCAGATTCTGGTGGTTGGTCCAGATGAGAAAGGGGTGCTTAGCCCCCTCAAGCCAGTGTCTCCACACCTTCAGAGCTCTAACCACCGCTAGCAACTCCCGGTCCCCCACATCATAGTTACGCTCCGCTGGGCTGAGCTTCCTTGAGAAGAAAGCGCAGGGGTGGAGTTTTGGTGGCATACCCGAGCGCTGTGATAGCACGGCACCCACCCCAGCCTCGGACGCGTCCACCTCCACTATGAATGCTAGAGAGGGGTCCGGATGCGCCAACACGGGCGCATCAGTGAACAGCGCCTTCAACTTGTTGAATGCTCCGTCCGCCTCTGCTGACCACTGCAACCGCACCGGGCCCCCCTTCAGCAGTGAGGTGATGGGAGCCGCTATCTGGCCA
This sequence comes from Oncorhynchus masou masou, assembly GCF_036934945.1. Classification (NCBI taxonomy): domain Eukaryota; kingdom Metazoa; phylum Chordata; class Actinopteri; order Salmoniformes; family Salmonidae; genus Oncorhynchus; species Oncorhynchus masou. Next base: position 56,181,813 of record NC_088243.1, read on the forward strand.
AAACCCCGGATAAACCTCCGGTAGTAGTTGGCAAAACCCAAAAACCGCTGCACCTCCTTTACCGTGGTCGGAGTCGGCCAATTACGCACGGTCCTAATGCGGTCGCCCTCCATCACTACCCCCGAGGTGGAAGTGAGATATCCCAGAAAAGAGATGGCTCGTTTGGAGAACACGCATTTCTCAGCCTTGACGTATAGGTCATGCTCCAGCAGTCTACCAAGCACCTTGCGCACCAGAGACACATGCGCGGTGTGAGTGGCCGAGTAGATGAGAATGTCATTGATGTAAACAACCACTCCCTGCCCACACAGGTCCCTGAGAATCTCGTCTACAAAGGATTGGAAAACGGCTGGAGCATTCTTTAACCCATACGGCATGACGAGGTACTCATAGTGGCCTGATGTGGTACTAAATGCGGTTTTCCACTCGTCTCCCTTCCGAATACGCACCAGACTATACGCGCTCCTGAGATCCAGTTTTGTGAAGAACTGCGCTCCGTGGAACGATTCCACCGCCGTAGCGATGAGAGGTAGCGGGTAACTATACCCCACTGTGATGGCGTTTAGACTTCTATAATCGATACACGGACGCAAGCCTCCCTCCTTTTTCCTCACAAAAAAGAAACTCGAGGAGACGGGTGAAATGGAGGGCCGAATGTACCCCTGTCCCAGCGACTCCGTGACATATGTCTCCATTGCCAACGTCTCCTCCTGGGACAGCGGGTACACGTGACCCTTGGGAAGCGCAGTGTCTACCTGGAGATCTATCCTACAATCCCTTCCCGGTCGATAAGGTGGTAATTTAGTCGCTTTCACTTTACTGAAAGCGATTGCCAAATCGGCATACTCGGGGGAATGCTCAACGTGGAACCCTGGTCTGGACTCTCCACCGACGTGGCACCGATGGAAACTCCCAAACACATTCCAGAACACTCCTCTGACCACCCCTGGAGAACCCCCTGTCTCCACGAAATTTTAGGATTGTGCCGGGCCAGCCAGGGAGTCCCCAGCACCACTGGAATCGCAGGCGAATCAATAATAAAGAAACTGATACGCTCCCTATGATTCCCCTGCCTCACCATGTCCAGCGGGACCCTTGGTCTCCCTGACCATCCCTGACCCTAATGGCCGGCTATCTAGAGAGTGCACGGGGAAAGGAGAATCTATCGGCACCAGCGGAACCCCTAACTTAAGGGCGAGTCCGCGATCCATAAAGTTCTCAGCTGCGCCTGAATCGACTAGCGCCCTATGCTGGGAAGAGGGAAAAAAGTTAAGACAAACATGTGGCCAACAAGGGGTTCTGGGTGAGTTTGATGCTGACTCACCTGGGGTGACCGAGAAGCGTTCCGCCTGCCATCTCTACTCCCAGACGGACCCCCCCAGCACCGATCAGACGTGTGTCCTCTCCGACCACAGCTGGTGCAGAGGGAGCCTCCTCCTCCGGTACCCCTCGGTGCAGCCCCTCCCAACTCCATCGGAATGGGAGCGGAGGGGCTGGGTGGTGGAACGCACAGGACACTCTCTGAACGCCCGCGAGCAGCCAGCAGATTATCCAGTCGAATGGACATGTCAATCAGCTGATCCAGTGACAGAGTGGTGTCCCGACACGCTAACTGCCGGTGGACGTCCTCTCGGAGACTACACCGGTAGTGGTCGATAAGGGCCCTGTCGTTCCACCCGGATCCTGCAGCCAAGGTCCGGAACTCCAGCGCGTAATCCTGGGCGCTCCTCCTCTCCTGCCTGAGATGAAATAGTCGTTCGGGAAAACTCTGGGTAGTGCTCTCGCGCTGAGTCTGGGCCATTCCAGACTGCGTTCGCCCACTCCAGAGCACGACCCGTGAGGCAGGAGATGAGGACACTCACCCTCTCTGCTCCTGAGGGAGTGGGTCTGATGGTGGCCAGGTATAGCTCCAGCTGAAGCAGAAACCCCTGGCAACCCACCGCCGCTCCATCATAAGCCCTCGGTAGCGTCAGACGGAGGGTGCTGGAGTTGGGAGATGGGGAGTCCGGAGCAGTGGGTGCCGAAGGTGGAGAGAGGAGACCACTCCTCTCCCATCGGTCCATTCTCTCCATCACTTGATCCATCGCGGATCCGATCCGATGGAGGACGGTGGTGTGGTGGAGAACCCGTTCCTCCATCGATGGGAGAGGGTTGGCTGCCGCTCCTGCTGACTCCATTCAATTTTTAGGTGCGGGATTCTGTAATGCTCCGGGTGTCGTGGGTGTGGAGTCAAAAGCAGGAGACAGAGAGTTCAATGCTGTGCGTCTTTAATAGCACCAACGCACCACAGGGTGCTCACAATAGGTACGTTCCCAAACACAGGGAATCAAAATGTACAACGAAAAATACACGACCAAGTACTAACACGCACCTCTACAACAGAGCCGAAGGTTACATTGAAATAATCCCGCACAACAACCAGGCGGGCCGGCTGTCTAATAAAGACAAACTAATTAAACATACACAGGTGCTACCACTAAACATACAAGGAGGGGAAGGAAAGACAATCAGTGTTAGCTAATAGGCCGGTGACGACGACCGCCGAGCGCCACCCGCTCGGGAAAGGGAACCACCCTCGGTCGGACTCGTGACAGATAGGGTGAAAAAAAGCTCTTGTGGGCAGTTTTAATTAATATCCTAACGTCCTGGCTGCGTGGACTGACGTCAAATTTCGCTGTGGCTCTTAAAGTATTTATGACCAAGAGATGCATATCTGTATTCCCAGTCATGTGAAATCTATAGATGAGGTCCTAATGAATTTATTTCAATTGACAGATTTCCTTATATGAAACTGTAACTCTAAAGATCTTTGAAATTGCTGCATGTTGCGTTTATATTTTTGTTCAATATACTGTACATGTAATCCTCTCACTCCACTTCTTTTCCTTGTCTGACTTCTGAATCCCGAATCCACACACACAAACACTCACGCCAGCCTGGTTGTTTAAAAAATAGAATTGTGCATGTCGATTCAGAACCTCCCAAACATACTCAATGGGTGACATGTCTGGTGAGTATGCAGGCCATGTAGGAAATGGGACCTTTTCAGCTTCCAGGAATTTGTTCACAGATCCTTGCAGCATGGGGCCGTGCAATATTATTCTGAAACATAAGGTGATGGCGGCTGATGAATGGCATGACAATGGACCTCAGGATCTCGTCACGGTATCTCTGTGCATTTCACTTGCCATCAATAAAATGCAATTGTGTTTGTTGTCTGTAGCATATGCCTGGCCAATCCATAACCCCAGCACCACCATGGGGCACTCTATTCACAGTGTTGACATTAGCAAACTGCTCACCCACACAATCGCTCTCATACACGTGGTCATAAGGCGGCAACAGCTCTGGTGGGCATTCCTGCAGTCAGCATGCCAATTGCACGCTCCCTCAAAGCTTGAGACGTCCGTAGCATTGTGTTGTGTGAGTGGCCTTTTATTGTCCACAGCACAAGGTGCACCTGTGTAACGCTCATGTTGTTTAATCAACTTCCTGATATGCCACACCTGTCAGGTGGATGGATTGTCTCGGCAAAGGAGAAACGCTCACTAACAGGGATGTAAACAAATTTGTGCGTACGGAACATTTCTGGGATATTTTATTTCAGCTCGCGAAACATGGGGCCAACACTTTACATGTTGCGCTTATATTTTTGTTCAGTGCACCCGTGTCTTTGTGATTCTTCAACTTTGGAGAATCACACACAAATACAGCACAAACACAAAGGACACACACACACACACACACAACTGAAGGGGGAGTGGTGAAGTGTAGCACATATTCAATACTCTTGTCTTTATTCAGACTGATCTTATCATCTTTTTCAATACTTCTTCTTCCTCTGTTCTCCTCTTCTTATCACCCCCTCATTTCCTCCCTCCTCCTCACCCTCCTCTCATTATCTCCAGTTACTCCCTCCTTTATCTGTGTACCCTTTTTTCCCTCTAAATATTCTCCACTTTTCGCTCCTCTCTCCTCTCTCTCTTTCCCATCACTCCCTGTCTCTCTCTTCCCCGTCACTCCCTGTCTCTCTCTTTCCCATCACTCTCTCTCTCTTTCCCATCACTCTCTCTCTCTTTCCCATCACTCTCTCTCTTTCCCATCACTCCATGTCTCTCTCTTTCCCATCACTCCCTCTCTCTTTCCCATCACTCTCTCTCTCTTTCCCATCACTCTCTCTCTCTTTCCCATCACTCCCCATCTCTCTCTTTCCCATCACTCTCTCTCTTTCCCATCACTCCCTCTCTCTCTCTTTCCCATCACTCTCTCTCTCTTTCCCATCACTCTCTCTCTTTCCCATCACTCTCTCTCTCTTTCCCATCTCTCTCTCTTTCCCATCACTCCCTGTCTCTCTCTTTCCCATCACTCTCTCTCTCTTTCCCATCACTCTCTCTCTCTTTCCCATCACTCTCTCTCTCTTTCCCATCACTCCCTGTCTCTCTCTTTCCCATCACTCCCTGTCTCTCTCTTTCCCATCACTCCCTGTCTCTCTCTTTCCCATCACTCCCTGTCTCTCTCTTTCCCATCACTCCCTGTCTCTCTCTTTCCCATCACTCTCTCTCTCTTTCCCATCACTCCCTGTCTCTCTCCTGTCACTCCCTGTCTCTCTCTTTCCCATCACTCTCTCTCTTTCCCATCACTCCCTGTCTCTCTCTTTCCCATCACTCCTTGTCTCTCTCTTTCCCATCACTCTCTCTCTCTCTCGCTTTCCCATCACTCTCTCTCTCTTTCCCATCACTCTCTCTCTTTCCCATCACTCTCTCTTTCCCATCTCTCTCTTTCCCATCACTCCCTGTCTCTCTCTTTCCCATCACTCCCTGTCTCTCTCTTTCCCATCACTCTCTCTCTCTCTCGCTTACCCATCACTCTCTCTCTCTTTCCCATCACTCCCTTTCCCATCTCTCTCTTTCCCATCACTCCCTGTCTCTCTCTTACCCATCACTCCCCGTCTCTCTCTTTCCCATCACTCTCTCTCTCTCTTTCCCATCACTCCCTGTCTCTCTTTCCCATCACTCCCTGTCTCTCTTTCCCATCACTCCCTGTCTCTCTTTCCCATCACTCCCTGTCTCTCTCTTTCCCATCACTCTCTCTCTTTCCCATCACTCTCTCTCTTTCCCATCACTCCCTGTCTCTCTCTTTCCCATCACTCTCTCTCTCTTTCCCATCACTCTCTCTCTTCCCATCACTCCATGTCTCTATCTTTCCCATCTCTCTTTCTCTCTTTCTCTCTTTCCCATCACTCCCTGTCTCTCTCTTTCCCATCACTCCCTGTCTCTCTTTCCCATCACTCTCTCTCTCTCTTACCCATCACTTTCCCATCACTCTCTCTCTCTTTCCCATCACTCTCTCTCTTTCCCATCACTCTCTCTCTCTTTCCCATCACTCTCTTTCCCATCACTCTCTCTTTCCCATCACTCCCTGTCTCTCTTTCCCATCTCTCTTCCCATCTTTCCCATCACTCTCTCTCTCTCTCTCTCTTTCCCATCACTCTCTCTCTCTCTTTCCCATCACTCTCTCTCTCTTTCCCATCACTCTCTCTTTCCCATCACTCCCTGTCTCTCTTTCCCATCACTCCCTGTCTCTCTCTTTCCCATCACTCTCTCTCTTTCCCATCACTCCCTGTCTCTCTCTTTCCCATCACTCTCTCTCTTTCCCATCAATCCCTGTCTCTCTTTCCCATCACTCTCTCTTTCCCATCACTCCCTGTCTCTCTCTTTCCCATCACTCTCTCTCTCTTTCCCATCACTCCCTGTCTCTCTCTTTCCCATCACTCTCTCTCTCTTTCCCATCACTCTCTCTCTTTCCCATCACTCCATGTCTCTCTCATTCCCATCTCTCTCTCTCTCTTTCCCCTCACTCCCGGTCTCTCTCTTTCCCATCACTCTCTCTCTCTTTCCCCTCACTCCCGGTCTCTCTCTTTCCCATCACTCCCTGTCTCTCTCTTTCCCATCACTCTCTCTCTCTCTTTCCCATCACTCCCTGTCTCTCTCTTTCCCATCACTCTCTCTCTTTCCCATCACTCTCTCTCTTTCCCATCACTCCCTGTCTCTCTCTTTCCCATCACTCTCTCTTTAACAACACTCACCTCTCTCTCTTTCCCATCACTCTCTCTCTCTCTTTCCCATCACTCTCTCTCTCTTTCCCATCACTCTCTCTCTTTCCCATCACTCTCTCTCTCTCTCCCATCACTCTCTCTCTCTCTCTTTCCCATCACTCCCTCTCTCTCTCTTTCCCATCACTCCCTGTCTCTCTCTTTCCCATCACTCCCTGTCTCTCTCTTTCCCATCACTCCCTGTCTCTCCCTGTATCACTAACCCTTAGTCTATACCTCCTCTCTCGTCTCTCCATCAACCTGACCCCCCATGCCCTCTCTCTCTTTCGTCCCTGTATCACTGACCCTTAGTTAATACCTCCTCCCTCATCTCTCCATCAACCTGACCCCCCATGCCCTCTCTCTCTTTCGTCCCTGTATCACTGACCCTTAGTTAATACCTCCTCCCTCATCTCTCCATCAACCTGACCCTCCATGCCCTCTCTCTCTTTCGCCCCTGTATCACTGACCCTCGGTCTGTACCTCCTCCCTCGTCTCTCCATCAACCTGACCCTCCATGACCTCTCTCTCTTTCGTCCCTGTATCACTGACCCTCGGTCTGTACCTCCTCCCTCGTCTCTCCATCAACCTGACCCCCATGCCCTCTCTCTCTCGTCCCTGTATCACTGACCCTCGGTCTGTACCTCCTCCCTCGTCTCCATCAACCTGACCCTCCATGCCCTCTCTCTCTCGTCCCTGTATCACTGACCCTCGGTCTGTACCTCCTCCCTCGTCTCTCCATCAACCTGACCCTCCATGACCTCTCTCTCTTTCGTCCCTGTATCACTGACCCTCGGTCTGTACCTCCTCCCTCGTCTCTCCATCAACCTGACCCTCCATGACCTCTCTCTCTCGTCCCTGTATCACTGACCCTCAGTCTGTACCTCCTCCCTCGTCTCTCCATCAACCTGACCCTCCATGACCTCTCTCTCTTTCGTCCCTGTATCACTGACCCTCGGTCTGTACCTCCTCCCTCGTCTCTCCATCAACCTGACCCTCCATGCCCTCTCTCTCTTTCGTCCCTGTATCACTGACCCTCGGTCTGTACCTCCTCCCTCGTCTCTCCATCAACCTGACCCCCATGCCCTCTCTCTCTTTCGTCCCTGTATCACTGACCCTCGGTCTGTACCTCCTCCCTCGTCTCTCCATCAACCTGACCCTCCATGCCCTCCTCTCTCGTCCCTGTATCTCTCTTTTCTCATTCCCCGTCATTCTGTCCTTCCTTTCTTTCTGTCTGATAATCAGGGGGTTTGGGTCTCTCACTCTGTCACTGGCCTGATAACACATACAGACATGCATGCATTTTCTTGTACGCACAAATGCACCCACGCACAGACATGAACACACACACAAACACACGCACACATGTATGCATGCACGCACACACACACATGCACGCATGCACAGATGAACACAAACACATACACTTACTCTCTCTCTCCCTCTCTTTCTTTTTAATGAATTTATTTGCAAATTATGGTGGAAAATAAGTATTTGTTCAATAACAAAAGTTTATCTCAATACTTTGTTATATACCCTTTGTTGGCAATGACAGAGGTCAAGCATTTTCTGTAAGTCTTCACAAGGTTTTCACACACTGTTGCTGTTATTTTGGCCCATTCCTCCATGCAGATCTCCTCTAGAGCAGTGATGTTTTGGGGCTGTTGCTGGGCAACATGGACTTTCAACTCCCTCCAAAGATTTTCTATGGGGTTGAGATCTGGAGACTGGCTCGGCCACTCCAGGACCTTAAAATGCTTCTTACAAAGCCACTCCTTCGTTGCCCGGGTGGTGTGTTTGGGATCAGTGTCATGCTGAAAGACCCAGCCAGGTTTCATCTTCAATGCCCTTGCTGATGGAAGGAGGTTTTCACTCAAAATCTCACGATACATGGCCCCATTCATTCTTTCCTTTACACGGATCAGTTGTCCTGGTCCATTTGCAGAAAAACAGCCCCAAAACATGTTTCCACCCCCATGCTAGGTATGGTGTTCTTTGGACGCAACTCAGCATTCTTTGTCCTCCAAACACGACGAGTTGAGTTTTTACCAAAAAGTTATATTTTGGTTTGATCTGACCATATGACATTCTCCCATTCTGGGATTTTTGCTCACCGTTCTTGTGATCATTTTGATGAGATCTTGCGTGGAGCCCCAGATCGAGGGAGATTATCAGTGGTCTTGTATGTCTTCCATTTCCTAATAATTGCTCCCACAGTTGATTTCTTCAAACCAAGCTGCTTACCTATTGCAGATTCAGTCTTCCCAGCCTGGTGCAGGTCTACAATTTTGTTTCTGGTGTCCTTTGACAGCTCTTTGGTCTTGGCCATAGTGGAGTTTGGAGTGTGACTGTTTGAGGTTGTGGACAGGTGTCTTTTATACTGATAACAAGTTCAAACAGGTACCATTAATACAGGTAACGCGTGGAGGACAGAGGAGCCTCTTAAATAATAAGTTACAGGTCTGTGAGAGCCAGAAATCTTGCTTGTTTGTAGGTGACCAAATACTTATTTTCCACCATAATTTGCAAATAAATTCATTAAAAATCCTACAATGTGATTTTCTGGATTTTTTTTCTCCAAATTTTGTCTGTCATAGTTTAAGTGTACCTATGATAAAAATTACAGGCCTCTCTCATCTTTTTAAGTGGGAGAACTTGCACAATTGGTGGCTGACTACATACTTTTTTGCCCCACTGTATATTCACTGCCCCAAAAAATAAAGGGAACACTAAAATAACACATCCTAGATCTGAATGAATGTAATATTCTTATTAAATACTTTTTTCTTTACATAGTTGAATGTGCTGACAACAAAATCACGCAAAAATTATCAATGGAAATCAAATTTATCAAACCATGGAGGTCTGGATTTGGAGTCACACTCAAAATTAAAGTGGAAAACCATACTACAGGCTGATACAACTTTGATGTAATATCCTTAAAAAAAGTCAAAATGAGGCTCAGGAGTGTGTGTGGCCTCCACGTGCCTGTATGACCTCCCTACAACGCCTGGGCATGCTCCTGATGAGGTGGCGGATGGTCTCCTGAGGGATCTCATGTCCCAGATGTGCTCAATTGGATTCAGGTCTGCGGAACGGGCGGGCCAGTCCATAGCATCAATGCCTTCCTCTTGCAGGAATTGCTGACACACTCCAGCCACATGAGGTCTAGCATTGACTTGCATTAGGAGGAACCCAGGGCCAACCGCACCAGCATATGGTCTCACAAGGGGTCTGAGGATCTCATCTCTGTAGCTAATGGCAGTCAGGCTACCTCTGGCGAGCACATGGAGGGCTAAGCGGCCCTCCAAAGAAATGCCACCCCACACCATGACTGACCCACCGCCAAACCGGTCATGCTGGAGGATGTTGCAGGCAGCAGAACGTTCTCCACGGCGTCTCCAGACTCTGTCACGTCTGTCACATGTGCTCAGTGTGAACCTGATTTCATCTGTGAAGAGCACAGGGCGCCAGTGGCAAATTTGCCAATCTTGGGTTTCTCTGGCAAATGCCAAACGTCCTGCACGGTATTGGGCTGTAAGCACAACCCCCACCTGTGGACGTCGGGTCCTCATACCAGCCTCATGGAGTCTGTTGCTGACCGTTTGAGCAGACACATGCACATTTGTGGACTGCTGGAGGTCATTTTGCAGGGCTCTGGCAGTGCTCCTCCTGCTCCTCCTTGCACAAAGGCGGAGGTAGTGGTCCTGCTGCTGGGTTGTTGCCCTCCTACGGCCTCCTCCACGTCTCCTGATGTACTGGCCTGTCTCCTGGTAGCGCCTCCATGCTCTGGACACTACGCTGACAGACACAGCAAACCGTCTTGCCACAGCTCGCATTGATGTGCCATCCTGGATGAGCTGCACTACCTGAGACACTTGTGTGGGTTGTAGACTCCGTCTCATGCTACCACTAGAGTGAAAGCACCGCCAGCATTCAAAAGTGACCAAAACATCAGCCAGGAAGCATAGGAACTGAGAAGTGGTCTGTGGTCACCACCTGCAGAACCACTCCTTTATTGGGGTTGTCTTGCTAATTGCCTATAATTTCCACCTGTTGTCTATTCCATTTGCACAACAGAAATGTGAAATGTATTGTCAATCAGTGTTGCTTCCGAAGTGGCCAGTTTGATTTCACAGAAGTGTGATTGACTTGGAGTTACATTGTGTTGTTTAAGTGTTCCCTTTATTTTTTTGAGCAGTGTATATATTTATCTCTCTCCATTTCTTTGCTTTTCTCCACCCTCTATCTTTCTCTCACCTCCTTTTGTCTCTCACCCCATCTGTCACCCTCCCCCATTCTATAACTCTCTCTTTCCTCTCTCCTCTCCAGAGATACTCTTCGGGTCTACATACATTTATTTTGTCATAACCTATAGATTAACCATCGTAGTCTCTCTAGTTCACTTTATATCTCATTAGACCATTCGCTCCTCTCCTCTCTGTGCTGTCTGTCTGTCTGTATCTCTCCTCTGTCTGTGTTGTCTGTGCTGTCTGTCTGTCTGTCTGTATCGCTCCTCTCCTCTCTCTGTGCTGTCTGTCTGTCTGTATGTATGTCTGTATCCCTTCTCTCATCTCTCTGTGCTGTCTGTCTGTATCTATTCTCTCCTCTCTCTGTGCTGTCTGTCTGTCTGTATCGCTCCTCTCATCTCTCTGTGCTGTCTGTATGTCTCCTCTCCTCTCTCTGTGCTGTCTGTCTGTATCGCTCCTCTCATCTCTATGTGCTGTCTGTCTGTCTGACTGTCTGTCTGTATCGCTCCTCTCATCTCTCTCTGTCTGTCTGTCTGTCTGTCTGTCTGTCTGTATCCCTTCTCTCCTCTCTCTGTGCTGTCTGTCTGTGCTGTCTGTCTGTCTGTCTGTCTGTCTGTCTGTATCGCTCCTCTCCTCTCTCTGTGCTGTCTGTCTGTCTGTCTGTTTGTCTGTCTCTCTGTATCGCTCCTCTCCTTTCTCTGTGATGTCTGGCTGTCTGTCTGTATCGATCCTCTCATCTCTCTGTCTGTCTCTGTCTGTCTGTGTGTGTGTCTGTATCGCTCCTCTCCCCTCTGTGCTGTCTGTCTGTCTGTATCGCTCCTATCCTCTCTCTGTGCTGTCTGTCTGTCTGTCTGTCTGTATCCCTTCTCTCTTCTCTGTGCTGTCTGTCTGTCTGTGTCTGTCTGTCTGTGTCTGTCTGTCTGTCTGTCTGTCTGTCTGTCTGTATCCCTTTTCTCCTCCTTCTGTGCTGTCACTCTGTCTGTCTCTATTCCTCTCTTCCCTCTGTGTTATCTATCTGTCTGTCTATTTCTACCTTTTCACTCATCAATCAGCTCTCGCAGTCTCACTGCAGAATCCGACAATTGTCTACAAACGTGACATTTTGAAGGTTACGTTTCGGCATGAATTCTGAATGGTTAAGTTAAAGGTCTAGGTTAGGGGAAGCGTTAAAACAAACAAACAAAAAGCGTGTGCCTAACGTTGAGATTTAAGACGTGGCCCTCGGAGCCAAAGTTAAGGGTTAAGGGTTAAGTTTTGGGATCGGGTTAAAACAAAAACAACTCCACGGTTAAGTTGAGGCATTCAGTCTGAATGCTTAAGGTTAGGGTTTAAGGTTGGACGGACGTCAAGTTTCGCAGTGGACCTTGAGCAACCTGGCTGCTCCCCTCTATATTTCTACTGGTATCTGTGTGTTTACTTCCCATCAGTGCGTGACTGGGTCTCGGTGTTAGAACCCAGAGTCCTGAAGGAGGTAAAGTAGTGTGGGCAAAAGGGAACAGTGAACATGCACATGAATGGCTATAGACTAATACACACATGCACGCCACACACACACACACTCAAACCTATGGGTACACACATCATTAAACAAAAACATAGGCAACACTCACACTCTTATGCCGCATAAACAGGAACACACGCTTAGATCTGTGTGAACATACATTGTAGGAGAGAGTATCCACAGCAATACACTCTGGGACAGCATTGTGCTTTGAGCTATTCACTAGAGCTAAACCAGTGGAGGTATAACACACACACACACACACACACGCACAGCTTTAAAACACCATGTCGCCGGCCGCACAGAGTTCATTGGGCTTTACACAGCCGAATATATATACACACACACACACACACACACACACACACACACACACACACACACACACACACACACACACACACACACACACACACACACAGCCTACAGTGACAGACGTATACAATTATTCACCTGCTACACAGTACACCTCACTCACAAAGGACACACACATACCACACACCACACACACACAAACACACACACACACAGAGCATCACACATTCACACACCCTAGCAGGATCAAAGTCAATCTTAAAGATTGAGGGGGCAAATAGAAACGCATTCTACCTGGGCACTTGGCAACAACAAACCCACCACTATGGGACAATGACATACCAACAGGCACTTGCACAAGCCCTAACATACAAGCACTAACTACAACAACACAAACACATCAACTCAAGGGCAGATTCACAAACTCAAGTGTGTGTGTGCGTGTGTGTGTGTGTGTGCGTGTGTGTGCTGTGTAATGAAGGTTCTCTGTCCACTGATCACTCCTCTATAACTACTGTCCTTCCTCACTCACTCTCTCACTCACCTCCACTCCTTTCTCAGTTCTTCCTCCCATCCACACACCTCTTTTCTCTCCTCCTTTCTCTCCCACACGCCTCCAGTTAGTCGTCTGTCTTAGTCCAGCTCTTTTTTCCCCCCTAATGTCACTCTCTTTCTCTCTCTCTGTCTGTGTTGCTGACTCCCGTGCTCCGCGGCACTAACTGATCCTCTGCTTCTCTCTCTCCTCCCCTCTCTATCTATCCTCCCCCCTCTTGCTCCCTCTCTCTCTCTCTCTCTCTCCCTCTCTCTCTCTCTCTCTCTCGCCCTCTCATTCTCTCTGTCTCTCTGTTTCCCTCCAGCTCAACCCCCCCCTCTCTCTCGCTCTCTCTCTCTCACGGTCTCTCTCTCCTTTTTCTGTCTCTCTGTCCCTCTCTCCTGTGTTAATCCAGTGTGTGTCCTTGTTTCCCTGGCTGTGTCTGCTGTGGCAGACTACTGTACCAGACCTGACCAGACCTGAGCAGACCAGGGGAAAGTCTGGCAGCACAGAGGTCCCTTCTCCTGGGACACTGGCCAGGGGTGTTGATCCACACACACACACACACACGCACGCACGAACACACACACACACACCAGGGTTGGAGTCAATTCTGAATTTCTGAATTTAACTCAATTCAACCTATGAATTAAAATTCTAAATATCAGCTTCATTAAATAGTAGCCGCAAAACACCATTCTCAACGTCAACAGTGAAGAGGCGACTCTGGGATGCTGGCCTTCTAGGGGGAGTTCCTCTGTCCAGTGTCTGTGTTCTTTTGCCCATCTTAATCTTTTCTTTATATTAGCCAGCCTGAGATATGGCTTTTTCTTTGCAGTTCTGCCTAAAATGCCAGCATCTTGGAGTTGCCTCTTCACTGTTGATGTTGAGACTGGTGTTTTGCGGGTAATATTTAATGAAGCTGCCAGTTGAGGACTTGTGAGGCGTCTGTTTCTCAAACTAGACACTCCAATGTACTTTCCTCTTGCTCAGTTGTGCACCGCGGCCTCCCACTCCACTTTCTATTCTGGTTAGAGCTAGTTTGTGCTGTTCTGTGAAGGGAGTAGTACACGGCGTTGTACAAGATTTTCTGTTTCTTGGCAATTTCTGACATGGAATAGCCTTCATTTCTCAGAACAAGAATAGACTGACGAGTTTCAGAAGAAAGTGCTTTGTTTCTGGCCATTTTGAGCCTGTAATTGAACCCACAAATGCTGATGCTCCAGATACTCAACTAGTCTAAAGAAGGACAGTTTTATTGCTTCTTTAATCAGAATTAACCATTTTCAGCTGTGCTAACATAATTGCAAAAGGGCTTTCTAATGAGCAATTAGCATTTTAAAATGATAACTTGGGTTAGCTAACACAACGTGCCATTGGAACACAGGAGTGATGGTTGCTGATAATGGGCCTATTTAGATATTCCATTCAAAATGAGCTGTTTCCAGCAACAATAGTAATTTACAACATTAGCAATGTCTACACTGTATTTCTGATCAATTTGATGTTATTTAAATGGACAAAAAAAATTGCTTTTCTTTCAAAAACAAGGACATTTCTAAGTGACCCCAAACTTTTTAACGGTAGTGTGGATAGATATTGATATATTATAGTAAGATATACATAAATTTAGTAAGATATAAATAGATATACATAGATATAGTAAGATATAGATAGATATAGTAAGATATAGATAGATATAGTAAGATAAAGAAAGATATTGTCAAATATAGATAGATATAGTACAATATATATAGATTTAAATAGATAGATAGATAGATAGATTTATTTACATTTTTTCATTTCTTTCACCTTTTATTTAACCAGGTAGGCTAGTTGAGAACAAGTTCTCATTTGCAACTGCGACCTGGCCAAGATAAAGCATAGCAATTCGACACATACAACAACACCGAGTTACACATGGAATAAACAAAACATACAGTCAATAATACAGTAGAACAAAAGAAAACAAGAAGTCTATATACAGTGAGTGCAAATGAGGTAAGTTAAGGAAATAAATAGGCCATGGTGGCAAAGTAATTACAATATGGCAATTAAACACTGGAATGGTAGGTCGGCAGAAGATGAATGTGCAGGTAGAGATACTGGGGTGCAAAGGAGCAAAATAAATAAATACCAGTATGGGGATGAGGTATGTAGATAGATGGGCTGTTTAACAGATAGGCTATGTACAGGTGCAGTGATCTGTAAATTGCTCTGACAGCTGATGCTTAAAGCTAGTGAGGGAGATGTGAGTCTCCAGCTTCAGAGGCTTTTGCAATTCATTCCAGTCATGGGCAGCAGAGAACTGGAAGGAAAGACGACCAAAGGAGGAATTGGCTTTGGGGGTGACCAGTGAAATATACCTGCTGGAGCGTGTGCAACGAGTGGGTGCTGCTATGGTGACCAGTGTGCTGAGATAGGGCGGGGCTTTACCTAGCAGAGACTTGTAGATAACCTGTAGCCAGTGGGTTTGGCGACGAGTATGAGGGCCAACCAACGAGAGCGTACAGGTTGCAATGGTGGGTAGTGTATGGGGCTTTGGTGACAAAACAGATTGCACTGTGATAGACTGCATACAATTTGGTGAGTAGAGTGTTGGAGACTATTTTGTAAATGACATCACCGAAGTCGAGGATCGGTAGGATGGTCAGTTTTACGAGGGTATGTTTGGCAGCATGAGTGAAGGATGTTTTGTTGTGATATAGGAAGCCGATTCTAGATTTAATTTTGGATTGGAGATGCTTAATGTGAGTCTGGAAGGAGAGTTTACAGTCTAACCAGACACCCAGGTATTTGTAGTTGTCCATGTATTCTAAGTCAGAGCCGTCCAGAGTAGTGATGGTGGACGGGCGAGCAGGTGCGGGCAGCGATCGATTGAAAAGCATGCATTTAGTTTTACTTGCGTTTAAGAGCAGTTGGAGGCCATGGTTTCGTCTGCGTAGAGGTGGATCAGAGAATCACCAGCAGCAAGAGCAACATCATTGATGTATACAGAAAAGAGAGTCGGCCCGAGAATTGAGCCGTGTGGCACACCCATAGAGACTGTCGGAGGTCCGGACAACAGGCCCTCCGATTTGACACACTGAACTATATCAGAGAAGTAGTTGGTAAACCAGGCGAGGCAATCATTTGAGAACCCAAGGCTGTCGAGTCTGCCAATAAGAATGTGGTGATTGACAATGTCGAAAGCCTTGGCCAGGTTGATGAATACAGCTGCACAGTAATGTCTCTTATCGATGGTGGTTATGATGTCGTTTAGAACCTTGAGCGTGGCTGAGATGCACCCATGACCAGCTCTGAAACCAGATTGCATAGCGGAGAAGGTACGGTGGGATTCGAAATGGTCGGTAATCTGTTTAACTTGGCTTTCGAAAACCTTAGAAAGACAGGGTAGGATAGATAGATAGATAGATAGATAGATAGATAGATAGATAGATAGATAGATAGATAGATAGATAGATTAAGACATATATAGATATAGTAAGATACAGATAGATATAATAAGATATAGATAGATACAGATAGATAGATATAGATAGAGATATGGTAAGATATATATATATAGATATAGTAAGATATACATAAATATTGATAGACATAGTAAGATATAGACAGATATAGATAAAGATGGATATACAGTAGGTAGATGGAGAATGGGAGAGCTAGAGTGTGAGAGTGTGTATGCACTTGTGTGTGTGTGTTTTGTGTCTTTGTATGGACGTGCACGAATCCGTCTATGTGTATGTTTTTATTTTTTATTTCATCTTTATTTAACCAGGTAGGCTAGTTGAGAACATGTTCTCAATGGCAACTGTGACCTGGCCATGTGCGTATGTGCAAGTGTGTGCATTTGCGTGTCAGGGCCGGGGTCAATTCTAAATTGAGTTGTGAATTTTCTTTTGATTTTCCCACGAGGTCAAGCAAAAAATTTTTTTTACATTTTACCTTTATTTAACCAGGCAAGTCAGTTAAGAACACATTCTTATTTTCAATGACGGCCTGGGAACAGTGGGTTAACTGCCTGTTCAGGGGAAGAACGAAGAGGCACTGAGTTTAAAGGTTGTCCTTGAAATACATCCACAGGTACACCTCCAATTGGCTTCTAAAAGCCATGACATTTTCTGGAATTTTCCAAGCTGTTTAAAGGCACAGTCACAGTTAGTGTATGTAAACTTCTGACCCACTGGAATTGTGATACAGTGGATTATGAGTGAAATAATCTGTCTGTAAACAATTGTTGGTAAAATGACTTGTGTCATGCACAAAGTAGATGTCCTAACTGACTTGCCAAAACTATAGTTTGTGAACAGGAAATGTGTGGAGTGGTTGAAAAGGGAGTTTTAATGACTCCAATCTAAGTTTATGTAAACTTCCGACTTCAACTGTATATCTTGCTATATCTATCTTTATCTTACTATATCTATCTATATCTTTCTATATTTTACTATATTTATCTAAATCTATATCTGTCTATATCTCTTTATATCTTACCATGTCTATCTATATCTAAATCTCTATATCTTACTTTATCTATCTATATCTGTATATATCTCTCTATATCTTACTGTATCTCTCTATATCTATCGATATCTCTCTATATCTTACTATATCTATCTATATCTGTATATATCTCTCTATATCTTACTGTATCTATCTATATCTATATCTCTCTATATCTATCTATATCTATATCTCTGTATTTCAGTCTGATGTGTTACATGCTCTGTTACTGATGTCCTTCTGTCTGTACTTGTCTTACTGTCCCACTTTCTCCCCTTTCTTCCCCCCCTTTTCTCGCTCTCCCTCCCTCACTATTCTCTGTTTCTGGGTCTCAAGTGTCTGAGAAGCTATTTAGGACTCCCCTCGCTCTTTCTCCCCCCTCCTCTCTCTCTTTCTCACCCGTCCTCTCGCTCAGTCTCTCGCGTTCACAAGTGCAAGTTAGAGAGAGGTGACTTGTGAAGGGAGCGTGTGAAAAGAGTTTGATATACAAGAGATGCATACATCAGTAGTTTATCCACGAGAGAGAGGAGAGGGACCTCTCAACACTCCCTTAGTGTGACATGGAAAGAGATAGAGGGATGGAGTGGAAAGAAAAGAAAAGAGAGATCATAATAGAGAAGTCGACTTGTTTTTCTGATTGTTGAACGGTGAATGTTTTCTGTGTGTGTTTTTATTCACGGCTTTCCCTTTTTGGAGATTCCCTTGTATAATCAGTGATAAATTGGGGTGTTATGAATCTGTGTGTGTGTTCCCTCGGATGTCCCCTGATAAAGTGTGTATCTGAATGTTCTGACCCCTGCCAAAAATAACCAGTGATGCATGCGACACAGAAAAGTTGTCGACTCACCTTGTGTCGAGTTTCAATTGATCTCTGCTGAGATGAGCAGCGGAATAACTGTGTGTGTGTGTGTGTGTGTGTGTGTGTGTGTGTGTGTGTGTGTGTGTGTGTGTGTGTGTGTGTGTGTGTGTGTGTGTGTGTGTGTGTGTGTGTGTGTGTGTGTGTGTGTGTGTGTGTGTGTGTGTGTCTATGTAAATAACATTGGTAGTGCTGTAAAAAATAAATAAATTGTGTGCAGATGATACAGTATTCAATTGTTCCTTCCGTTGGCCAAGCCTTTTCGCATTTGAAGTCTGATTTTCAATCACTGCAGACGTCACTGTTGGATCCGAAGTCAGTGCTAAATGCAAACAAAACAAAAGACATGCTTTGTTTCCAGGTCCCATAACCCAGATTTAAAGGAATTTGAACGGTACACAAATTGAGCGAGTTCCATTGTGCACATATTTTGGTATCTGGCTTGATGACAAACTGTAATTTAAAAGACATGTCACTGAGCCGGTGAAGAAGTTGAAGTTCAAGGTTGGTTGCTTTTACATGTCTGACTTTTGTAAATTGAAAATAAATTGTCCAGGCTATTTTAGGTGATGGTGATATTATGGTGATATTATCTATCTGCATGCAGCAGCATCTACACTTAAGCCACTACATGCTGTTTTCCATTGTAGAACTCACCATTGTGTTTTGTATCAAGAAGTGGGCTGGGCGTCTTTGTACGTAAGGAGAGAGTAGCATTTTCTTGTGTTTATCTGCAAAGCACTCGTGTAGAAACTTCCTATGTATCTATCTTCATTCATTCAACTTAGACTCACAAATGACGAAACCCGGTCTCAAGCTTGGAGTGGCACAGACGTCTAAGGAGCTGCATCTCAGCGCTAGAGGCATCACTACAGACCCTGGTTTGATTCCAGGCTGTATTGCAACCGGCCGTGATTGGGAGTCCCATAGGATGGCGCATAATTGGCCCAGCGTTGTTCGGGTTAGGATTTGGCCGGGGTTGTAAATAAGAATGAGTTTTTAACTGACTTGCGTAGTTAAATAAAGGTAAATTATTAAAACAATAACACTGGAGGCCCCTTCGGTCTCCACAGAGTTGGGTAACGCTGCTTTTGTTTTTTTTCGGGGGGCCCTTTATGTGGAACAACTTACAGAGCTCTCTGAAATGATATGTTCTGGTCCCCCCTGGTCAGTTCAGAGCAATGAACCTCTATGTCGATAAATGTGTCTGTTTACTCTTACTATGTTTTGTAATTGTGTATATTGTATGTGTTTGCTGTACTAACGCAGGACTCACATATAATAGAGACACTCGTCTCAGTATGACTTCCCCTGTCAAAATCAAGGTTAAATAAATAAAAAAGTTGAAACATTTCTATTCACCACCACCCCCAATGCACAATAATTGCCATACGCCTTTATGTTGTGTGCGAGAGGAATCTTACACGTAGACCAACACACACACACGCACATCCTGCACGGCGAGGAGGGCGAGGCGTGTTTTCTCTCTCTAAGCTCTCTGTAATTTGATTTTGGAGGATGTTGTGATGGGAAAAGGAGCACATTACTGCAAGACGAGGACCGAGGGAAAGAGGGAGGGAGGAGGTAAGGAGGAGTGGAGACGAGGGGTGTCATTTTAGGGGTCAGGCTAATGTGTCTAAATTCTATTCCCATTTCCCTCATCTCAGACTCTCTCCCTGTCGTTACCTTATTCCCCCCTCCCTTCCCCGCCCATCCATCACTCCCTTCCTCCTTCCCTCGCTAAGTATCTCAGGGCATTAGCCGGGGTTGTTAGAAAAAGGGCTTGATAGACCTCTTTGTGCCCAACGGAGAGACGTTGAGCTGTGAAGTCATTGATCTGTCTAATCAGTACTCTCTGACATGCAAACATACCAGCTGACTACACTGCTCCTATCCTGCCTGCCTCTCTCAAACCCTCTCTCTCTCTCTCTCTCTCTCTCTCTCTCTCTCTCTCTCTCTCTCTCTCTCTCTCTCTCTATCCCTCTCTAACTCTCCCCCATCCTCTTTCATTCAACAAAAACCCAGGTGAGGGAGAGAGGAGAGAAAAAAGAGAGAATGTGGCAGAGATAATTGAATGACAAGAAGGGCCTCTTCTGTCCTGCGGTGTGGTTGATTGCATATCTCGGTGCATGACTGTCAGTCTAAAATAACATTTGTGTGTGTCTCTCTCTCTCTTTGTGCACACATTTGTCTCGGTCTCTGCATTCATGTCTCCTGTCTGTTTCTCTGTCTGCCTGTCTGTCTGCCTGTCGGTGTTATTGTATTATTTTGTGTGGATCTGTTTTTCTTGAGATGCGTTATTCTCTACTGACAAAATCCTGTAGATGAATGTTCTGTCCTTCAACAAGAACTCACCAAATGGACTTCAGATTCCGACGTTTGCCCGTGTTTTTTTAACCTTTTTTTAACCAGGCAAGTCAGTTAAGAACAACTTCTTATTTTCAATGACGGCCTAGGAACAGTGAGTTATCTGCCTGTTCAGGGGCAGAACGACAGATTTGTACCTTGTCAGCTCGGGGATTTGAACTTGCAACCTTCCGGTTACTAGTTCATCCAGTTTGTTGATGTTTTGGACACGCTGGGATGCTCCTCCTGCTGCGGCTGCTGCTGTCGCCGGCGCTTTGCGGCTAGTTAAGTTTAGGCACCGATTCCGATAGGTTAAGTTTAGCGTTAAGGTTTGGTATAGGTTTCAAACAAAAACAACTCTAAGGTTAAAGTTAAGGGGTAAGGTTTAGGAGAGGGCTGCATTATTTATTTAAATAAAACAAGTGCCTAACACTTTATATTATACACGCGAGCCTCGGAGCCGGAGCTCGTGGCTTATGCCCATCCGCCACTCTTGTTCACAGCGCCCTGGCGAAACCCAAGTCTACTTGATGGTAAAAGAGCTCACCGTTGACCCTAATTGCCGGTTTTGAAGGCATCTCCTGACCGATGTCGGATTTCTAAATGGATCTTGAGCGAACCTGGCTGCTGTCCTGCTGAAATCTGTCTTTGATTTTAGTTCTATGAAAGAGAAAGGGGGTAAGGGGGGATGGAGACAGACGGATGAATGGAGAGAAAGAGAATGAGAAAGAGAGGAGGGAGCAAAATCCCCAGCCGAGCATCTGTGTCCTGCTTTTTCAATAATCTCTTGGCAGTTACATAAGATCCTGGACAGGACTAGAGCTCGTGTGTGTGTGTGTGTGTGTGTGTGTGTGTGTGTGTGTGTGTGTGTGTGTGTGTGTGTGTGTGTGTGTGTGTGTGTGTGTGTGTGTGTGTGTGTGTGTGTGTGTGTGTGTGTGTGTGTGTGTGTTTCAGAGGGTGAGTAAAGAGATTGAGGACTGTGTTAATTTCTCAGAGACTACCAATTACAGGGAAGTAAGCCAATGAACTGCTGGCCCCAACCCCCCCCCCACACACACACACCTACTCTATCTAGGATAGACCGACAATATGTAGTGAACTCACTACTTGCTTGTTTGTGCTCCCGCACTGCCTCCGTTACGTTTGCGTCTGTGTCTTCATGTGTGTGTGTGTGTGTGTGTGTGTGTGTGTGTGTGTGTGTGTGTGTGTGTGTGTAGTCTACCCTGTTGATAATCCTATTAGTAATCAGCCGTTCTCACTTGAACACTGTCAGAGAGGGAGAAGGACAGAAAGAAAGAGAGAGAGAGAGAGGGAGAGCTCTAGAAGTTGAGCTGAGTGTTTGAAGTTGACTCTTGGGGAGGATTTGTTTGGTTGTTTGCAGTTCGGTGTGTGAATGCGTGCTTGCAGTTATTTGTGTCTTTTTTTTGTTTGTGCATGTATAAGTGTGTCTGTGCATGTATATGTGTGTTTGTGCATGTATAAGTGTGTCTGTGCATGTATAAGTGTGTTTGTGCATGTATACGTGTGTTTGTGCATGTATAAGTGTGTTTGTGCATGTATATGTGTGTCTGTGCATGTATACGTGTGTATGTGCATGTATACGTGTGTATGTGCATGTATAAGTGTGTTTGTGCATGTATAAGTGTGTTTGTGCATGTATATGTGTGTTTGTGCATGTATAAGTGTGTTTGTGCATGTATAAGTGTGTTTGTGCATGTATACGTGTGTTTGTGCATGTATAAGTGTGTTTGTGCATGTATACGTGTGTCTGTGCATGTATACGTGTGTATGTGCATGTATACGTGTGTATGTGCATGTATAAGTGTGTATGTGCATGTATACGTGTGTTTGTGCATGTATACGTGTGTTTGTGCATGTATAAGTGTGTATGTGCATGTATACATGTGTTTGTGCATGTATAAGTGTGTATGTGCATGTATATGTGTGTTTGTGCGTGCGCACTTATGTGCCGGATACATCAAGCATTCGGGTTGGCAGCAGTGTCACAGTAAACACACAGAGCACACAAACTTTGTTTCAGTTCAGACAGAGGAGGGGTGGGGAGGGGTGGCGCAATGGAAGAAACGAGGAGAGGAGATGAAAGAGGTTGGATCTTGACAGGGTGTCTGGTGTCATGTTCTACCAGGGAGAGATAGAGGGATAAGCAGCACGTTGCTCACAGAGCTGAAATATCACTTCCTAATTAAAGCTTTATGTAACCAACATTACCCACAGAGACGCCGTCTCAGTGTGTGTGTGTGTGTGTGTGTGTGTGTGTGTGTGTGTGTGTGTGTGTGTGTGTGTGTGTGTGTGTGTGTGTGTGTCGAAATGTGTGCCTGCATTTTTTGTGTGACTGAATGTGTGTGTGTCTGTCTCTGTGTGTCTGAATGTGTACGTGTGTGTGTGTGTGTCAACGTGTCTGAGTTTGTGTGTCTGAATCAACACACTCTCACAGTCTCACTGCAGAATCAGACGTCACATTTCTCGGCATTAATTCTGAATGGTTAAAGGCCCCCATCAGTGGGTGATGCCACCCCTATTTCAACATAATTCCTGCCCTAGAGCGTAAGTGCTCGTTAACGTTCCACCTCCGAAGAATGACGCAGGCCACTTATACATATTCACGAATTGGGGTGGGATAGAACGACGCGGTGATTTCCGCGCAGAGTGGAGAAAAATCAACAAATAGTGAACTGACAGCTGTCAGTGTAGCTGGTTAGCATGCTAACCTTAGCTAACTATCTTGCTGGCCGTATCTACAGTATTCATAGCCATTGACTTATTCCTCATTTTCAAAATTCTTCAAGTTCTGCCAGATTGGTTGTTGATCATTTCTAGACAATCATTTTCTGATCTTGCCATAGATTTTGCCAACTGTAACTCGGCCATTTAAGAACATTCACTGTATTCTTGGTAAGCAAATCCAGTGTAGATTTGGCCTTCCATTGTCTTGTGGAACCAGGTTTTCCTCTGGTATTGTGCCTGTGCTTAACTCCATTCCGTTTCTTTTTTATCCTGAAAAACTCCCCAGTCCTTAACGATTACAAGCATACCCATAACATGTATGAAGTGTGGTACTCTGTGATGTTCTGTGTTGGATTTTCCCCAACTGAGTTAGGAAGGAGGTCTGTATCTCTGTAGTGACTGAGTGTATTGACACACCACCCAGCGTGTAATCAATAACTTCTCCATGCTCAAAGGGATATTCAATGTCTGCTCTTTGTTTTACCCATCTACCAATACGTGCCCTTCTTTGCGAGGCATAGGAACACGTCCCTTGTCTTTGTGGTTGAATTTGTGTTTGAAATGTACTGCCTGACTGATGGACCTTACAGATAATTGTAAGTGTGGGTTACAGAGATGAGGTAGTCAGAAAATCTTGTTAAACACTACTATTGCACAAATACTGAGTCCATGCAACTTATTCTGTGACAAATTGTACTCTTGAACTTGTTCAACTTGTCAGAACAAAGTGGTGAAATACTTATTGACTCAAGGCATTTCAGCTTTTCATTTTTTATAAAGTCCAAATTGGAGATCTCTGGTTCCAACTGCCGTGTCTTTGTGAGAGAATGCCAAGAGTGTGCAAAGCTTTCATCAATGCAAAGGGTGGCTATTTGAAAAATCTCAAATCTCAAATATATTTTGATTTGTTTAACACAAATTGGTGAATTTTTTTGGTTACTACATGATTCCATATGTGTTATTTCATGGTTTTGATTTGCAAACTATATCACATTTAACGAACCAAACATTCAAATACCGTTGCAGAAGGTAAAGTAAAAACCCAAACGGGTCCGTGAATCAATACTGGTACACCGCCCAGCGCCAGAGTCATCTTCACTGTTATTCTACAATGTAGAAAATATGAAAAAATAAAGAAAATGAGTTGAATGAATGAGTTGAGTAGGTGTTCTAAAACCTTTGACCGGTAGTGTAAATTTAATACAGACTAGCTCACCTGAATGTATTAGCGTTCACCGTTGCCCCTGGTGGCCAGGATTGACGCCATATCCTGACATCATGCTTACCTCGACGGATGTCCAATTTCGCAGTGGATCTGGAGCAACCTGGCTGGTCTGATTGTGTGCCTGCATTTTTTGGGTGTGTCACAATGATTAGGCTTTGTGTGTGTGTGTGTGTACGTGCGTGCGTGAGTGTGTGTGTGTGTGTGTGTGCGTGCCTGTGTGTGTGTGTGTGTGTGTGTGTGTGTGTGTGTATGTCAGAGACAATGCTCCCGTGGTGATTGCTAGAGGGTAGCCCTCCAGGCGTTTCATCTCACGGTTTTACCAATTTGGCTTCAGAGTCGTACGTTTATCCACATTTCTCCAAACGTCAAATTTAGATGTTAAGATTGAAGGTTTTAGATAGTGTTATTCCGAATGGTTAAATTAACGTTTAAGGTTTGGGATAGGGTAAAAAAAAATATAATAATTGTGTCTACCTCTGGGATGGAATGCGTGACCTTCGGAACCGGAGTCATGGGATTAAGGTTTGGGTTAGATTTTAAATGAGTGTTTACCACTGGGATTGAACAAACAACCTTTGGATCCGGAGTCATCGGATTACGCTCACCCACCGCCCCCTTCTACAACACCCTAGGAAAACCCAAGCCTATTTGATGATAAAAGCGTTTACTGTTCACCCTAGTTTTTGAAGGCATTTCCCGATGTCCTCAGGACATGGACAGACATCCAATTTCAAAGTCAATCTTGAGTGATCTGGCTGAGATATGAGAGAGAACAATGTGCTTTCAGGAGTGGAATATAAATGTGTTTGCGTGTGTGTGTGTGTGTGTTCCACAGGAGGCTGCTAAGGGGAGAACGGCTCATAATAATGGCTGGAGTGGAGTAAATGGAATGGCGTCGAGCACCTGGAAACCGTGTGTTCGATGTATTTGATACCATTTAAAAAAAATTTTAACCTTTTTTACCATTCCACAACAATTCCGCTCCAGCCATTACCACAAGACCGTTCTCCCAAATTAAAGTCCCACCAACCTCCTGAGGTATGTTTGCGGTTTTATATGTGTGTATGTGTTTGTGCATGCATGCAAGTGCACACACACACACATTCCCATTTTTTTTATCTCTCCATCTGAAAATATCATCCATCATCTATCACTCCTTCGCTCCCCCTCTCTCATCTTTCAGTCCCCATCCTATCCCACTCCGTCACTACCAACCAGAGATTGACATAAAGACAGATACATAGAGACAGGTATATATGTATATATATACGTTTTGTTACATTTTGTTACGTTACAGCCTTATTCTAAAATTGATTAAATAAATACGAATCCTCAGCAATCATCACACATTATCCCATAAAGGTTTTTTGCAAATGTGTTAAAAAACAAAAAACAGAAATACCTTATTTACAAATAATATTCAGACACTTTGCTATGAGACACGAAATTGAGCTCAGGTGCATCCTGTTTCCATTGATCATCCTTGAGATGTTTCTACAACTTGATTGGAGTCCCACCTGTGGTAAATTCAATTGATTGGACATGATTTGGAAAGGCACACACCTGTCTATATAAAGGTCCCACAGTTGACAGTGCATGTCAGAGCAAAAACCAAGCCATGAGGTCGAAGGAGTTGTCCGTAGAGCTCAGAGACAGGACTGTGTGAAGGCACAGATCTGGGGAAGGGTACCAAAAAAGTGTTTGGGGTATTGTGTGTAGATTTAATTCATTTTAGAATAAAGCTGTAACGTCATAAAATGTAAACAAAGACAAGGGGTCTGAATACTTTCTGAGGGAACTGTATGCTGAGAGAGAGAGAGAGAGGGAAAGAGAGAGAAGTGACCATAGCCTTGCTATTGAGAAAGGCCGCCGAAGGCCGACCTGGCTCTCAATAGAAGTCAGGCTTTGTGCACACTGCCCACAAAATGAAGTGGAAACTGAGCTGCACTTCCTAACCTCCTGCCAAATGTATGACCACATTAGAGACACATATTTCCCTCAGATTACACAGACCCACAAAGAATATGAAAACCAATCAAATGTTGATAAACTCCCCTATCTATTGGGTGAAATACCACAGTGTGCCACCACAGCGGCAAGATTTGTGACATGTTGCCACAAGAAAAGGGCAACCAGTGAACAACCATTGTAAATACAACCCATACTTATTTATTTTCCCTTTTGTACTTTAACTATTTGCACATCACTACAACACTGTATACAGACATAATATGACATTTGAAATAGAAGAGGTGAGCAGATGTGTCTAGAAAGCAGGATGGTACAGTGACAGAGGGAGAAAAGAGGATGAGAGGACCGGGGAGAGACGGACATATGAGGAGGAGGAAGGGTAACTGAAGAGAGCGAGATGGGGGTTGGAAGAGGGAGTGATTGAGGAATGATCGGGGGGGTTTTCCTGTCCTTGCTCCTCTCCTCTCTCTGATGTGATTGTGGGGTGGAGAGTTTAACCCTTTATGTGCAGCCTCATCACAGCAACCCACTGCGCACAGACGTCGGTTCAACGTCTAGGTTTTGATTTACATTTGGTTGAGTTGTCCACTAACGTGAATTCGAAATTCAAACCAACCAAAAGATTCACCATGTCATTGGATTTAAGTTAAGCGTTTGGTTTGAAAAATACAAAATTCCAATTACGTTGATTACTTTTTGCAAATCCAATCAGTTTCCCAAGTTGATTCAATGTCGTCACATTGAATTATTTGGTGGAAATTACGTGGAAACAATGTTGATTCAACCAGTTTTTGCCCAGTGGTAAGACCCATCTTAAATTGGAGATAGGAGAATTATGTTGCTGTTAAACATTCCTATTAGTTTGATCCTTCCAGCTAAACGTTCCAATACCACATATCACTTTGTGTTTGTTTTTGGGGATACATCTTCTTTTGTTTCTACCTAGATGCGCTTCAGCGACGGGCAAATTTGGGTCTGACGGATGCCAGGAAAACGTCACCTGCCTGAATGCATAGTGGCAACTGTAAAGTTTGGTGGAGGAATAATGGTCTGGGGCTTTTTTTCATGGTTCGGGCTAGGCCCCTTAGGTCCAGTGAAGGGAAATCTTAACGCTACAGCATACAATGACATACTAGACTATTCTGTGCTTCCAACTTTGGGGAAGGCCCTTTACTGTTTCAGCATGAAAGTGAGGTCCATACAGAAATGGTTTGTCAAGATCGGTGTGGAAGAACGTGACTGGCCTGCACAGAGCCCTGACCTCAACCCCATCGAAGACCTTTGGAATGAATTGGAACACCGACTGCAACCCAGGCCTAATCGCCCAAAATCAGTGCCCGACCTCACTAATGCTCTTGCGGGTGAATGGAATCAAGTCCCCGCAGCAATGTTCCCACATCTAGTGGAAAGCCTTCCCAGAATAGTGGAGGCTGTTGTCGCAGCAGAGGGGGGACCAACTCCATATTAATCTCCATGTTTTTGGAATGAGATGTTCGACGAGCAGGTGTCTACATACTTTTGGTCGTGTTTAAGTCATGATTAATGCTGACTGTGTCACGACTTTCGTTGTGGGAAGGAGGAGCGGACCAAAATGCAGCGTAGTTGTCATTCATTTTATTTAATACGGAAACTATACACGATAAACTAACAAAATAACAAACCTACGAAAACCGAAACAGCCCTATCTGGTGCAAAACACAGAGGCAGGAACAATCACCCACAAACGCACAGTGAAACCCAGGCTACCTAAATATGGTTCCCAATCAGAGACAATGACTAACACCTGCCCCTGATTGAGAACCATATCAGGCCAAACACAGAAATAGACAAACAAGACATTCAACATAGAATGCCCACTCAGATCACACCCTGACCAATCAAAACATAGAAAGTAAACTATGGCCAGGGCGTGACAGACTGACAGTGGATGTATAATTCATCTCTCTCTCTCTCTCTCTCTCTCTCTCTCTCTCTCTCTCTCTCTCTCAGTCCAGGGTGGTGGCCTGTATGACGGCCACTCTGAGTCAGATGGATGACAGCCACTATTCTTGCTACCTAGAGACCTTCTCAAGCACCACCGACCTAGTGGTGAGACATCACACACATAGTTGCACGCACACGCACACATGCACACACACACAAATGTACACAAGCATGCACACATACACACACACAAGCACGCATGCATGCCTGCTTAAATCCACACAGCCACACTCACACACTCTCTGTGTTGTTGCAGGACTTTCTGATGGAGACGTTCCTACTGTTCAAGGAACTGATTGGGAAGCACGTCTACCCCTCAGACTGGATGGCCATGATCATGGTGCAGAACAGGTACTGCACACACACAAACACATGCACGCACGAATGCACACATACACACACACACACGAACGCACACATACACACACACACACACACACGCATACTCACACACACACACACAAGATGTCTCTGACACCAGATGTAGTCTCACAAATCCGACTTATTTCTGACGATGGTAACATTGTGATTACGGTGCAGAACGGAGACTGTACAAACAACTGTAGTGTAGAGGAGCAATATAGCGTAGAAGCTGGAGACACAGCTAAGGAGCACTAAGCAGATGGATAATGAACATCAAAACAAAATAATAAGAACATTCTCACATTCTAGTGTACTCTCTGATTTGTATTGCTGGGGTGTTAGGAAGATATTTGGTGTTTCAGTATAAAGCTTGGAGTGCCATTTTCTGACTCAAATGACCAGTAGCTGGGTACAGACTAGTGCTCTCGCATACTGGATCATGTTGATGCAATCAAGTAGCGGTAGGTCAATGGTAATCAAGTCAAATCAAATTTATTTGTCACATGTGCTAAATACAACAGTTATAGTAGACTTTACCGTGAAATGCTGACTTACGAGCCCTTTCCCAACAATGCAGAGTTAAAAAGTAAGAATTAGCAACAATTTTTTTTAATAGTTACAGAATAAAGAACAGTGTGTGTGTGTGTGTGTGTGTGTGTGTGTGTGTGTGTGTGTGTGTGTGTGTGTGTGTGTGTGTGTGTGTGTGTGTGTGTGTGTGTGTGTGTGTGTGTGTGTGTATTGGAGTGTCAGTGTAAGTATGTGTGTGTGTGTGTCAGTGTAAGTATGTGTGAGTGTGTGGGTAGAGTACAGTGAGTGTACATAGAGTCGGTGTATGAGAGCCAGTGCAAAAAAAAAGGTCAATGCAAATAGAATCATTTGATTAACTGTTCAGCAGTCTTATGACTTGGGGCTAAAAGCTGTTCCGGAAGCCTTTTGGTCTGGTGCAGCTTGCCAAGCGGTTTCAGAGTGCACAGTCTATGGCTTGAATGGCTGGGGTCTTTGGCAATTTTCTGTGCCTTTCTCTGATACCACATGGTTTAGAGGTTCTGGATGGCAGGGCCCTCCACACCACCCCCTGTAGCGCCTTGCGGTCGGATGCCAAGCAGTTGCCCTACCAATAGGTGAAGCAGCCAGTCAATCTTTTCAGCCTCCTTACGGGGAAGAGGCGTTGTCGTGCCTTCTTCACAACTGTGTTGGTGTGTGTGGACCATGTTAATTGCTTAGTGATGTGGACACCGAGGAACTTGAAGCTCACGACCAGCTCCACTACAGCCCCGTCGATGTGGTAGGGGGCGAGCTCGGCCCTCCGTTTCAATGTAGTCCATGATCAGCTCCTTTGTTTTGTTGACGTTGAGGGAAAAGTTGGTATCACTGACCTCCTCCCTATAGGCTGTTTCATCGTCGACGGTTATCAGGCCTACCACCGTCGTGTCATCAGTAAACTTAATGATGGTGTTGCAGTCGTGGCTGATCAGTGAGTACAGGAGGGGACTAAACACGCACCCCTGAGGGTCCCCCGTGTTGAGTGTCAGCATGGCGGATGTGCTGTTGCCTACCCTCACCACCTGGGGGCGGCACGTCAGAAAGTCCAGGATCCAGTTGCAGAGCGAGGTGTTTAGTCCCAGGATCCTGAGCTTAGTGCTGAGCTTGGAGGGCACTATGCTGTTGAATGCCGGGCTGTAGTCAATGAACAGCAGTCTCACATAGGTGGGAGAGGGTAGAACTGGGATTTACATCCTAAATCCCAGTTCAGATACATAAGATGAGACACAGCGGTCATAAGGAGTTTTAGAACAAAGTTAGTTTGATCTGAACAGTCTAGTTTTAGAACATCTCATGTCGTCAATCGGAGTTTCCAAGATTCGGCATGTAAAACCTTTAGCTAAGGTCTTGTGATCGAGATGGACCCGTTTAGCCAATCAGAGACCGTTACGCTAACGTTCTGTGTTCAGCCAAGCAACCAGTTAGCTAGCCAAGAAGAGAGCTACTGTAGCTAGTTATTTTGCTGCACAGACACAAAAGTGTACCCTGTTTCTGCTGCATGTATTTCATGACAATCGTTTGCTGCAACACGTTGCTATGGGCAGTGGCAGCTTGGTTTCAAAGTTTCATCACGTCAATGTAAAGATTCCCCGTTACCGTGGAAACTGTCTCAACCGCATGCCTAGTCTCCGTGATCTAAATGCCTTGTCTTTAGTCAGCTGCTGTACAACACAACGTTCTAAAAGTAGCTAGTTTCATTTTGCCTTGCCTCGTGTCAGCCGTTGTATCTGAACTGGGCTGAAGGCCGACGTTGTCTCATTAACAACAGGGTTCGCTGGACCAACGTTTTAAGATATTTCCTCAAAAAAAGTTTCAAATATGCAACTGATATTCCATTCTGTTACATGAAGTCCACGGTGAGCAGATGTGTTGTTGTTGTGGACTGTAGCTTCTACAGGATTTGTCATGTCCCTAGGCTGTAAGGGACTGTTTATCCTATGAGACCAGACAAGGCCTTAGATAACACACCATGATACTAGCCCTGAGATACAGATGGGGGGGGGGGGGGGTGAGAGAGACAGAGAGATTTCCATAGGCCAAGGATATGTCCGATAGCACAGTGCAGGGAGAGAGAGAGAGGGCGAGAGAGATAAAGAGATAGATGGAGAGAGAGAAGATAAGGATGAGTGGACACGGGTTAATAAGGGAAGGATGAGGAAATAGAGTGTTTCCTAGAGAGAAACGATAGAGAGGTCTGATGGAGGGAGCAATCAGTTCTTTTACAGGATTAAAAATATAGATTGTACCTGGAACAGAAAGGGAAGATAGTCAGCTAGTTTACTTGAACTTCACTTTTTAAACTTAGATAAAGTTAAATATGGTAAAATAGTTTAGTCCCTTTACATAACAATTGGAATTATTTTAATAATTACTATTATCAGTACCTGCTCACGCTATATGGATATCCGTATATATGGATACTGTGTCAAAATTGTATTATTGATATCATTTACATGAATATTCGTATCAGGTCCAATTGATATAGATAGCAGATGGCATGTATAATGATAACATATCAATACAGTTAACATTGATACAGTATATTGGTAGAGATAGATATAGAACATTGAGATAGAACATTGATACAGAATATAGGTAGAACATTGAGACAGAACATTGATACAGTATATAGGTGGAGATAGATATAGAACATTGAGATAGAACATTGATACAGTATATAGGTAGAGATAGATAAAGAAAATTGAGATAGAACATTGATACAGTATATAGGTAGAGATAGATATAGAACATTGAGATAGAACATTGATACAGTATATAGGTAGAGATAGATATAGAACATTGAGATAGAACATTGGTACAGTATATAGGTAGAGATAGATATAGAACATTGATACAGTATATAGGTAGAGACAGATATAGATATAGAACATTGATACAGTATATCGGTAGAGATAGATATAGAACATTGAGATAGAACATTGATACAGTATATAGGTAGAGATAGATATAGAACATTGATACAGTATATAGGTATAGATAGATATCATGCTGTCATCTCATAAACTGTACACTGTGTCTCCGTCAGGGTGTTCCTCAGAGCCATCAACACCTACGCTGACACCATGAACCTCAAATTCCTCAACAACAATGACTTTGAAGTGCAGGTCAGTGTGTGTATGTGTGAGTTTTTGTGTTTGTATGTGTGAAAATTATGAAAGTGAACACTCCACACTCATTCTCTCTCTCACTCACTCACTCACTCACTCACTCACTCACTCACTCACTCACTCACACACACACACACACACACACACACACACACACACACACACACACACACACACACACACACACACACACACACACACACACACACACACACACACACACATTCTCATTATTTTGATCCCTCTCTTCTCTCTGTAGTTGTGGAATAATTACTTCCATTTGGCTGTGGCATTCATTACCCAAGAGTCATTGCAACTGCAGCACTTTTCTCCAACCAAGAGGAACAAGATCCTGGCAAAGTGAATTCAATTTAAACCATTTCTCTTTTGTTTCTCCTCTGGCAATATTAACGAGTAATGTACTAAAACAAAGCTGATTTGTTTTTATCTTCAGGTATGGAGACATGAGGAGACTCATCGGTTTTGCCATACGGGACATGTGGTACAAACTGGGTAATTGTGTGTGTGCGTGTGTGTTTGCGTGCGAATGTATACATGTGGGTGTTACAGACTCTGAGACTGTGTGTGTGTGTGTGTGTGTGTGTGTGTGTGTGTGTGTGTGTGTGTGTGTGTGTGTGTGTGTGTGTGTGTGTGTGTGTGTGTGTGCGTGCGTGCGTGCGTGCGTGCGTGCGTGCGTGCGTGTGCGTGTGTGTGCGC
Organism: Oncorhynchus masou masou; assembly: GCF_036934945.1. NCBI lineage: Eukaryota > Metazoa > Chordata > Actinopteri > Salmoniformes > Salmonidae > Oncorhynchus > Oncorhynchus masou. The sequence goes on from NC_088243.1 coordinate 56,214,882, forward strand.
GTGTGTGCGCGTGTGTAGGTGGGAATAAGATCTGTTTTATCCCTGGGATGGTGGGTCCTATCCTGGAGATGACTCTGATTCCTGAGGAGGAGCTGAGACGAGCCACCATCCCCATCTTCTTCGACATGATGCAGTGTGAACACAAACTCTCCGCGCACTTCCAAAAGGTGGGACAGTGGCACACACACACACACACACAACCACACACGCATGCGTGCGCACACACACCCAGACTTTTACAGCTTCCCAAGAGGCTTACCCATTCTCTATCGCTTCTCTCCCTCTGTCTGTCTGTAGTTTGAGAATGAGATCATTCTGAAGCTGGATCATGAGGTGGAGGGAGGAGGAGGAGATGAGAGATACATGGAGCTACTGGAAACCATGTGGGTGTCTTTCATCAATACCAATATCCACATCACAGGCAATATCTATAACCTTATACTGTAACCTTATACGTACTGGCTTACGTGTGTGTGCGTGTGTGTGTCCGTGTGTGTGTGTGTTTGTCAGACTGTTGGAGTGTGCTGTGGAGCATCCCTTGTTAAGGCCAGAGGTCGAGCACTTCGTTGAATTGGTGAAGGGACTCCTGGTGCGTCTCCTTGACTACCGCACGGTGATGAGCGACGACAGCCGCAACAACCGCATGAGCTGCACCGTCAATCTGCTGGTACGCTCCGCCCACGACAGGAAGATCCACATTGGGCAGACTGCTGCATCTTTCATCAGCGTATCTGGTGTCGCGGCGATGAGCACGGTGTTGCGTCAACTGCTGTACACACACCTTCGTGTTTCATGTGTCATCAGCCACCTCGAGCAAATCAACCTTGAGTTGCAGTTTCACTTTCAGCACAAAACTACACCCTTCTGCCCAACAATAAACCAATCTGTTGCTCTGTATATCATCTGACAATCAATTCCATGCCAATCAACAGTGTAGCCGTGTAGCCATTACCATGGCATCACCAGCCACTAAGTAACATCCAACTAATTATGACCATGTTCTAATACATTCTAAAAATAGTAATACATTGGAACCTTCGTCTTCTACAACATCCAGTAACCGCATCTGTTAGACTAAATATAAAATCCCAGATCAGTAAAAGATAAGATGGGTCTCAGAAGCATCACTAGCCTGCCGTTGTTGTGTTACTGTATTATACTGTGACACTATAGCAGTCACATGGGGCTGTCTGTCTGTCAGTAACACAGCTGTAAAGCACAGTTAGGCCTATTCAGCCCCCCTATGGCTATGCATTAGCCATTCCTTTTCATGACGCGCTGTTTTGAGAGCTAAATATCCTTACCTCCGGCTAGCTAACATTAGCATGCTATGCTACACGCAAGCTAATCATCCTTACCTCATGCTAACTGACATTAGCATGCTATGCAATATGCAAGCTAATCATCCCTACCTCAGTCTAACGACGTTAGCATGCTATGCAATATGCAAGCCAATCTTCACTAGCTCAGGCTAACTGACATTAGCATGCTTTAGCTAACACACAGATCCTCGGGCTGCATCTGGATCACTCAGACATGCATGCTAGCTGCACACATCATTAGCTTATGCTACTGACTCTAAATGATGAATGATCTTTCTTCGGAGTTTGATACTTTATATAGTCCTTCAGACATCAGTGGGATGCAGAGATTATCCGAGTGTTTTAGATGGGGACGTACGCTGGAGATGTGTGTGTTCTGCCTTGAGTGTTATTCTCAGTAAGTGAGCACAAGAGAAGAAACGTGGTGTGTGTGTGCGTTCGTCATGTGTGTGTGTGTGTGTGTGTGCTGGTGATGAGACACACACACACACACACTCTCTCCCCACACACATGTCCACGCTAACAAGCAAAGTCTCACACTCCTCTCTGTTGTTTTGCAGAATTTCTACAAGGACATCAACCGTGAAGGGATGTACATCAGGTGACACTTTATGCAACAATAACACGTTGTCATTTCAATTGTAGATAGGTTTCATAACTCTAGTTACACAACCACTCTACTTTCATATATTATTTAAAACGTTAGAGAGTTTGGGTATAGAGTGTTTCTGTATATGTATGACTACCCGTGATGTTGGACTGGGCAGGCTACACGAGCTGGTTAGACCGTGTATAACAGTGGATTACTCACTGGGTGAGGGCGAAAATGTGACCGTGTGTGTGTGTGTGTGTGTGTGTGTGTGTGTGTGTGTGTGTGTGTGTGTGTGTGTGTGTGTGTGTGTGTGTGTGTGTATAATCTGACAAGGGATTATCTCAATCCTGCTGAATTAATGTAAAAAATCCAGAGGATCAGGCCCTCCACTCACAGCAACATGTGCACTCATTTTAGGAGAGAGAGAGAGAGGGAGGATGGAGAGAGGGAGAGAGAGACTGAGTGGGAGAGAGAAAGAGGGGGAGGAGAGAGAGGGAGGGGGAGGGATTGAGTGAGTGAGAAAGAGAGAGCGAGAGAGAGGGAGCGAGAGAGAGAGGGGGAGAGAGAGATGGAGAGGGAGCGAGAGAGAGAGGGGGAGAGAGATGGAGAAAGAGAATGATGTAAATAGGGAGTGTGAGGTGTATTGAACTGAAAGAGGGATGGAGGGAGAGTGGGGGGAGATGGGAGAGATTGTGAGAAAGTGAAGGACAGAGAGAGACAGAAAGTGAGAGGAGAGAGGTTAATCAAACAACTCAAAGAGGAGATGATAAAGAGGAAGGCGTATTCCAAAAGGAGGAATGTACTCGAAAGCATTCGGAAAGTATTCAGACCCCTTCCCTTTGAAACATTTTCTTTACATTACAGCCTTGAATGTATTTTTCCCTCATCAATCTACACACAATACCCCATAATGACAAAGTCAAAACAATGTTTTTAGACATTTTTGCAAATGTATAAAAAAAACAGAAATACCTTATTTACATAAGTATTCAGACCCTTTGCTATGAGACTTGACATTGAGGTGAGGTGCATCCTGTTTCCATTGATCATCCTTGAGATGTATGCACAGCTTGATTGGAGTCCACCTGTGGTAAATTCAGTTGATTGGATATGATTTGGAAAGACACACACTCTGACGCATGTCAGAGCAAAATCCAAGCCATGAGGTCGAAGAAATTGCCCGTAGAGGTCCAACACAGGATTGTGTCGAGGCACAGATCTGTCTACAGTATTGAAGGTCCCCAAGAACACAGTGGCCTCCATCATTCTTAAATGGAAGAAGTTTGGAATCACCAAGACTGGCCGCCCTGCCAAACTGAGCAATTTGAGGAGAAGGGCCTTGGTCAGGAAGGTGACCAAGAACCCGATAATCAATCTGACAAAGCTCCAGAATACCTCTGTGGAGATGGGAGAACCTTCCAGAAGGACAGCCAAAGGTACATGACAACCCGCTTGGAGTTTGCCAAAAGGCACCGAAAGACTCCCAGACCATGAGAAACAAGATTCTCTGATCTGATGAAAGGCCAAAGAGATTGAAGGCCAAAGAGGATGAAACCTGTCACCATCCCTCTTGTGAAACCAATTGGTGGTAGAATCATGCTGTGGGGATGTTTTTCAGTGGCAGGGCCTGGGAGACTAGTCAGGATAGAGAGAAAGATGAACAGAGCAAAGTACAGAGAGATCCTTGATGAAAACCTGCTCCAAAGCACTCAATACCTCAGACTGGGGTGAAGTTTTACCTTCCAACAGGACAACGAACCTAAGCACACAGCCAAAACAACGCAGGAGTGGCTTCAGGACAAGTCTCTGAATGTCCTTGAGGGGCCCAGCCAGAGCACGGATTTGAACCCGATCAAACATCTCTGGAGAGACTGGAAAATAGCTGTGCAGTGACGCTCCCCATCCAACCTAACAGAGCTTGAGAGGATCTGTAGAGAAGAATGGGAGAAACTTCCTAAATACAGGTGTGCCAAGCTTCTAGCGTCATACCCAAGAAGACTCTAGGCTGTAAACACTGCCAAAGGTGCTTAAACAAAGTACTGAGTAAAGTGTCTGAATACTTATGTAAATGGAAGGGGGAGGGGGTGTATAAATTTGCAAAAATCTGTAAAAACCTGCTTTTGCTTTGTCAGTATGGGGTATTGTGTGTAGATGGGTGAGGGAAGAAACCATTTATTCCATATTTGAATAAGGCTGTAATGTAACAAATTGTGGAAAAATTCAAGGGGTCTGAATTCTTCGTGAATGTGTTAAACAGATGTAGGAGGAAATGAAAGTTAAGGTAGTCAAAGATACACAGCTTTTCTCTGTTGGAAACCTAGAATGTTAAAAACCCTTAAAATGTCACATTTGACAGAATCTGAAAAAGGTACCAATGTATCTGCTGAGAATGGGTGACAGGGAGGGTTAGAAATAACAGAGACAGAGAGAGACACACACAGAGAGACACAGAGAGAGACACACACAGAGAGAGACACACACAGAGAGACACTGAGAGAGAGAGACGCAGAGAGAGACACACACAGAGAGACACACACAGAGACACACACAGAGAGAGACACACAGAGAGAGACAGAGAGAGAGAGACACACACAGAGAGACACACACAGAGAGAGACACACACATAGAGAGACACACAGAGAGAGAGACACACAGAAAGAGACACACATAGAGAGAGACACATCCAAAGATACACAGAGAGACAGAGAGAAATAAGAGGAAAAGAGAGGGCAGAGAGAGACACAGAGAGAGAGACAGAGAGAGGGAGAGAGAAATAAGAGGAAAAGAGAGGGCAGAGAGAGAGAGAGAAAAGAGAGGGCAGAGAGAGAGAGAAATAAGAGGAAAAGAGAGGGAAGAGAGAGAGACACAGAGAGAGAGAAATACGAGGAAAAGAGAGGGCAGAGAGAGACACACAGAGAGAGAGAGAGAAATAAGAGGAAAAGAGAGGGCAGAGAGAGACAGAGACACAGAGAGAGGGAGAGAGAAATAAGAGGAAAAGAGAGGGCAGAGAGAGACACAGATAGAGAGAGAGGGAGACAAAAGAGAGGAAATAAGAGGAGACAGGGCAGAGAGACAGAGAGAGAGACACAGAACAGAGAGAAATAAGAGGCAGAGAGAGACAGAGAGAAATAAGAGGAAAAGAGAGGGCAGAGAGAGAGAGAGAGAGAAATAAGAGGAAAAGAGAGGGCAGAGAGAACAGAAAAAATTAAGATAAATAGAAAGAGAGAGAGAGGTGAAAGGGAGAGCGAGCGTTAAGGCAAGCGAGGGCAGACTCGGACACAATAAAGTTCTGCCCACTAAGTTCCACAGTGTTCACGTCAGACTGTGATGTGTACAGGTCAAGCCATCACAATCACATAACAGATTGGCTCCGTGTATCACAGAATGTTGGTCAACTCACTGAGTTGTCTAGGCAACCCTGCCATCTAGTGGACAATGGTATACATTACAGTTTGATGTGCATTAACCCATGTGTGTGTGTGTGTGTGTGTGTGTGTGTGTGTGTGTGTGTGTGTGTGTGTGTGTGTGTGTGTGTGTGTGTGTGTGTGTGTGTGTGTGTGTGTGTGTGTGTGTGTGTGTGTGTGTTACAGATACCTCTACAAGCTGAGAGACCTTCACATGGCTGTGGAAAACTACACAGAGGCTGCATACACCCTGTTGCTTCACTCTCGCCTGCTCAAGGTACACATAAACAGACACGCGCGTGCACACACCCACCCACGAACACACACGCACACACACACTATTAATATAAGAGGCATATGTTAATGTTTCTCAGTGTAGTCAATGTTTAAATTATTCTGTGTTTGTCAAATGCTACAGTGGTTCTTCCTTTTAAAAGTTTAGAGCTTTATGCCGCGACCTTTTGTGGTAGACAGTGGCATATTGTGATACATTCTGGCGACAATGGCTGACACTTAAATAACGTGCCATAGAATTCAGCCGCACCCTGCAAGCTGTGCTGCAGTTCGCCGCAACTTTTGAAGGAAGAACCGCTGTATATCTGAGCTTCTTGCGGTCAATTTGCAGTCTACAAAATATTTATAGAACTATGCTCCGACCCCCTGACCATCCACTCCAGTCCTGTTTATAGCATGTCCTTCCGCTCTGATTGTTTCATCTCTGCCCCCTCTATTTCTTTATCTCTCCACCCCTCCATCCCTCCCTCCATCCCCACACCACCGTCTTCCCCTCGCAGTGGTCAGAGGACCAGTGCAGTCCCCAGTTTGAGGTGCGTAGCTGTCAGACCCAGCGCCAGCAGAAGGAGAATCTCTACGAAACCATCATCGGGTACTTCGACAAGGGCAAGGTCAGGAGCAGAGTCGGGTATCTTGATTCTGTATAGTGTCTTGGCTGGATGGATAGATGCATTGAAGTTGGACACGGTCTCTGTGCTCTCTGTTGCGGAGTCGGTGATCTTGATGTGTTACGTACGTCTCTGCTCTCTGTAGAAGTGTTGGAGTTGGTTATCTCGTAGAACCTCTCTTCTCTCCATGGGTGTGTGTCGGTAATCGTTCGTCTCTCTGGGTTGTGTAGATGTGGGAGGAAGCTATAACTCTGTGTAAGGAGCGGGCTGACCAGTACGAGATGGAAGTGTTTGAATACGAGCTGCTCAGCCAGAGTCTGGTAAGACACACTGTTGCGTCCTATTCCGCATATGGATGTTTTGTCGGCAAGCTGCTTTCATTATAGCGTTTCTTCTTGATTTCTAACACCCTTCACAGGGACCCCCGAGAACTCTCCTCCACTCTTCTCGCTTTCTCTTGACTTCTCCTCTCCTTCAGCCCGAAAGTACATCACATTTTGAGTGACTGTTCAATACACTCCTCTCCTCCGCTTCCCCTCTCGTCGTTTTTCTCCTCTCTCGCCTCCCAAGAGTCTCACTTCACTCCTCTGAAATTTGTCGTTGCGCAATAAATATGATAGATTCTGTCCTTTTATCTTTTCTCCGGTATTTCAGAGTTGAAAAGCAAGACTTTGCTGGGTGTGTCATTTGTCTTGCTGTAGCTTTATCCTGTCTCTATCTTCCTCTGTCTGTCCGTTTCTCCCACACACTCTCTGTCTGTCTGTTTCTCCCACACACTCTCTGTCTGTCTGTTTCTCCCACACACTCTCTGTCTGTCTGTTTCTCCCACACACTCTCTGTCTGTCTGTTTCTCCCACACACTCTCTGTCTGTCTGTTTCTCCCCACACTCTCTGTCTGTCTGTTTCTCCCACACACTCTCTGTCTGTCTGTTTCTCCCACACACTCTCTGTCTGTCTGTTTCTCCCACACACTCTCTGTCTGTCTGTTTCTCCCACACACTCTCTGTCTGTCTGTTTCTCCCACACACTCTCTGTCTGTCTGTTTCTCCCACACACTCTCTGTCTGTTTCTCCCACACACTCTCTGTCTGTCTGTTTCTCCCACACACTCTCTGTCTGTCTGTTTCTCCCACACACTCTCTGTCTGTCTGTTTCTCCCACACACTCTCTGTCTGTCTGTTTCTCCCACACACTCTCTGTCTGTCTGTTTCTCCCACACACTCTCTGTCTGTCTGTTTCTCCCACACACTCTCTGTCTGTCTGTTTCTCCCACACATTCTCTGTCTGTCTGTTTCTCCCACACACTCTCTGTCTGTCTGTTTCTCCCACACACTCTCTGTCTGTCTGTTTCTCCCACACACTCTCTGTCTGTCTGTTTCTCCCACACACTCTCTGTCTGTCTGTTTCTCCCACACACTCTCTGTCTGTCTGTTTCTCCCACACACTCTCTGTCTGTTTCTCCCACACACTCTCTGTCTGTCTGTTTCTCCCACACACTCTCTGTCTGTCTGTTTCTCCCACACACTCTCTGTCTGTCTGTTTCTCCCACACATTCTCTGTCTGTCTGTTTCTCTTCCTCTCTCCACCCTACCCCCTAACCCTCTCTCCCACCTCTATCTCTCCCACCCCTACTACCTCTATCTCCCCCAACATCCTCTCTCTCTCTCTCCCTCTTTCCTATACCTCTCTACCCCCCCACCTCCCCCTCTCTCTGCAGAAGCAGCAGGCTAGGTTCTATGAGAACATTATGACGATCCTGAGGCCCAAGCCAGACTACTTTGCTGTGGGCTACTATGGACAGGGTTACCCTCCCTTCCTCAGGGTATGTCTAAGCATCTGCCTAACCTTGTATTCACAATGTCTAGTTTTAGCTCCAAATGAAATGTGAAAGAGCTTATATCTACATGATTATGGGGAGGTCAATAATGGTTTATTGCACTTACGAAGTAAACAACAGATTGTCAATCCACAAGAGGAAGCAATATCAACATCCCAAAAAAAAAATAAAAAAAATAATGCAGTCTTATGTAGTGTTTATGACTGTTCATAACCACCTTATGACTGTGTATAACTGTTTATAACCTCAGAACAAGGTGTTTATCCACCGGGGGAAGGAGTACGAGCGTAGAGAAGACTTCCAGAACCAGTTGATGAGTCAGTTCCCCAGCGCTGTCCGTCTCAATATCACCACCATGCCTGGAGACGATGTCAGACTCTCCCCTTTGCAGTGTATCCTTATGTACACACACACAATGTACACACACACCTACACACATGCACACAGATGCGATTTTAGCACGTAAATCTTGGTGGGGCAGCAAAACAAAAAAAGGTGGGATGCCTGCCAGCAAAGCCACTACACAACACTAAACAATACGTTCCTTGCACTATAACGGTGACAAACGGAGCCCACAAACTGTTAGTGTAACGATGTGCTCTGAGAGTCAGGAAGCAAGTTCAGGAAGTGAGTGTTTTACTGAAATAAACGTAACGTAACACAAAACAAGAAAACACGAGCAACGCACAGACACGACACAGATACAAGAGACAAGAACGCCTGGGGAAGGAACCCGAAGGGAAGGTAAATCAGGGAGGTGATGGAGTCCAGGTGAGTCTGAAGACGTGCAGGTGTGCGTAACGATGGTGACAGGTGTGCACCATAACAAGTGACCTAGTGGCCCGGAGAGGGAGCACACGTGACAATTAGGGCCTACATAAAGCTGTCCCAACAGCAGTGCCAACACCTTGCCACCTGGCTACATTAGGCTACATCAGCGGAGCCTTGTCTGGCAGCGAAACAGTTCATTCAGCATTGTCGTGGCTTCCTTACCAATTGACCATAGCCACTGCCCAAGCCTGAAGCGGGATTGTTTAGGGACGCATACTGTCCACATTCAAAGTTCCCAAAACGTCAAAAACATTCCATGAGATCCAGGGATACGCTGCAACAAAAATGTTTCTTTTTCTTATATCTAACAAAAAATGATTCTCCAATCAACTTAGATCATAGATTACTTGACATATATATGGCTGTATGTCTGTATGGTCAAAAGACTGAGCCGCTCCTGCTTGTCGATAGGAGCCCTCTTCCCCCGAAGGCCCAACGTCCTGCCGTTGTCCTGTTTCTAACACACACCACAGTACAATGAATGGGCAAGAGGTGGAGCCAAAAACTAAGTTGCACTAATGACAAAGGAATATATCTCAATCGGGTGAAGATAAATCATAAAAGGTACGTACCTAATATTTCACCAAATACACTAGTATTTCATACAAATATACAAAGTCCCATATAGGACAAGGGGCCATTGACCTCAGTCTCAGAGTTGAAGGGTTCAAGGGTTCAACTTCCAAAAATGCCAAGAGTTTTGACGTCCGAAAATGTACAAGTACGACATCCAGGATTCAGAGGTGCACGTGTTTTGAAGATGGAGCACTGTGTGTGTGTGTGTGTGTGTGTGTGTGTGTGTGTGTGTGTGTGTGTGTGTGTGTGTGTGTGTGTGTGTGTGTGTGTGTGTGTGTGTGTGTGTGTGTGTGTGTGTGTGCGTGCGTGTGCGTGTCTCCAACAACCGCCTCCAGGAGCAGACAGAGTTTATTGATTGGTCTCTGTAAGATAATGGTCTTGGTCTTAACCATGACACGACCTTTGGCCCCTGGAAAAGCCTCCACCACATGCCCCATTAGCCAAAAGTTCCTTGGGGAGTGTCAGCAGAAGACAGAGTTTAGTTTTGATTGGTCTGCATATGTAGAAGATAGCCATCTGTTGGTCAGTGATATATTGTACTTGCTTCCATCTCCCTTGTGAGTATAGGTTGCTTCTCTGGAATAGTCCTGGTGGCAGGATATTTTTCACCGGTCCGATCAACATCTTACCCCCCCCCCCCCCCCCCACGGTGGGCTCCAGAGGGAGGGTTGAATGACCATGTCACTCCTTCCTTCAGTAATTCATTTTGAATCCCAGCTCTTTCAGAGCTTCCAGCTCTCTGTGTGTTCTTTGTTGGTGCCATTGCCGGTTCTGATACTTGTTACTGGGCCCCTTCGACCGATCAACCTGCACAGGGCATTGATGCAGGAATCAGTATCCAGATAACTAGCAACTTCTAGATGGACAACTCAACTCAGAAGGCAAGTAAAGATCACACCATACCACTTCACATGAACTTGGCCTCGCTTCACCTCTCGGGCCGAAGTAATCTATGCCCACATGGGCGAAAGGTGGCAAATCAGGTGACACCACATCTTGGAAAGTCGGCCATCTTCTGTTCTCCAGCTCTAGCATGTATCCGCCTGCAGAAGACACACCTATTAAGGATCTTCCTTGCTAAGGAGTTGGCACAGGGTATCCAATATCATTGGTCGAAGTCTGGAAAGCATGTGACCTCTCCCAGAGTGGCCAACCTGCTCATGGATGTGGAGTAAGATCAGTCTGGAGATGTAGGAGTCTTTGGGAAGAATCATAGGATTCTTTAGTTCTGTCGGCATAGCAGCTTTGCTTAGCCTTCCTCCCACTCTCAGAATGCCATTGTCAACAATTGGATATAGATTGAGCCGCTTCTCTTGGCATAATTGTTTTCCTTTCACAACGAGTGCAAATTCTTGTTTAAAGTGCTGTTGTTGCTCAAATCTAATAAGCTTTTCTGCTTCATCTAGGTCATCCACAGACAGACTTTCTTTTCCAAATATCAGTTTGAAATTGTCACTTTGTTTCTTCAGTGAGTTTTTAAACTCTGATCTGATCCTGGATCGTTTTTTTCTGGCTAAACTGTAGAAGAAGTTTCTTCAGCTTAAAAAAAAATGGTTTCTGGGTAGGTAGGTGGATTGAGATTGTACAAACTATAGCATAAGGGGACAACAAGCGGATATGAGGCATTCCGTAATTTTGAGCAAGACATTAAATGAGCGAGCTAGGACTGATGTAACTGTCACGACTTCCCGCCGAAGTGGGCTCCTCTCCTTGTTCGTGCGACGGTCGACGTCACTGGCTTTCGAGCCAGCGCCACTCCATTTTTCACTGATACATTAGTTTTGTCTTGGCAGGGCCAATGGTGAATGTTCATCATTTTAAACTTGTACAAGAGACCCTTAATCCCAGATTTTGGAACACACAGCCACTGCATTGAATAGCAGGCTAGTGATTGAATTTTTTTGAGGTCTAATCAAATCAAAAGTTTATTTGTCACCTGCGCCGAATACAATGCAATGCTTACTTACAGGCTCTAACCAACAGTGCAATTTCTAAGTTAAAAAAAGGTATTAGGTGAAAAAAAGATAAGAAAAGAAATAAAAACAACAGTTAAAAAGACAGAAAAATAACAGAGAGGCTATATAGAGTAGAGAGGCTATATAGAGTAGAGAGGCTATATAGAGTAGAGAGGCTATATACAGTAGAGAGGCTATATACAGTAGAGAGGCTATATACAGTAGAGGCTATATACAGTAGGAAGGCTATATACAGTAGAGAGGCTATATACAGTAGAGAGGTTATATACAGTATTGAGCCTATATACAGTAGAGAGGCTATATAAAGTAGGGAGGCTATATACAGTAGGGAGGCTATATACAGTAGAGAGGCTATATACAGTAGAGAGGCTATATGCAGTAGAGGGGCTATATGCAGTAGAGAGGCTATATACAGTAGAGAGGCTATATACAGTAGAGAGTCTATATACAGTAGGGAGGCTATATACAGTAGAGAGGCTATATACAGTAGATAGGCTATATACAGTAGCGAGGCTATATACAGTAGGAAGGCTATATACAGTAGAGAGGCTATATACAGTAGGAAGGCTATATACAGTAGAGAGGCTATATACAGTAGAGAGGCTCTATACAGTAGAGAGTCTCTATACAGTAGAGAGGCTCTATACAGTAGAGGCTATATACAGTAGGAAAGCTATATACAGTAGAGAGGCTATATACAGTAGGGAAGGCTATATACAGTAGGGAAGGCTATATACAGTAGGGAGGCTATATACAGTAGCGAGGCTATATACAGTAGCGAGGCTATATACAGTAGCGAGGCTATATACAGTAGCGAGGCTATATACAGTAGCGAGGCTATATACAGTAGCGAGGCTATATACAGTAGCGAGGCTATATACAGTAGCGAGGCTGTAACAGTGGCGAGGCTATATACAGTAGTGAGGCTATATACAGTAGCGAGGCTATATACAGTAGCGAGGCTATATACAGTAGCGAGGCTATATACAGTAGCGAGGCTATATACAGTGGCGAGGCTGTAACAGTGGCGAGGCTATATACAGTAGCGAGGCTGTAACAGTGGCGAGGCTATATACAGTAGTGAGGCTATATACACTAGCGAGGCTGTAACAGGCTATATACAGTAGCGAGGCTGTAACAGTGGCGAGGCTATATACAGTAGTGAGGCTATATACAGTAGCGAGGCTGTAACAGTAGCGAGGCTATATACAGTAGCGAGGCTGTAACAGTAGCGAGGCTATATACAGTAGCGAGGCTATATACAGTAGCGAGGCTATATACAGTAGCGAGGCTGTAACAGTGGCGAGGCTATATACAGTAGCGAGGCTGTAACAGTAGCGAGGCTATATACAGTAGTGAGGCTATATACAGTAGCGAGGCTGTAACAGTGGCGAGGCTATATACAGTAGCGAGGCTGTAACAGTGGCGAGGCTATATAGAGTAGAGAGGCTATATACAGTAGCGAGGCTATATACAGTAGTGAGGCTATATACAGTAGCGAGGCTGTAACAGTGGCGAGGCTATATACAGTAGCGAGGCTATATACAGTAGCGAGGCTATAACAGTAGCGAGGCTATATACAGTAGTGAGGCTATATACAGTAGCGAGGCTGTAACAGTGGCGAGGCTATATACAGTAGCGAGGCTGTAACAGTGGCGAGGCTATATACAGTAGCGAGGCTGTAACAGTGGCGAGGCTATATACAGTAGCGAGGCTGTAACAGTAGCGAGGCTATATACAGTAGCGAGGCTATATACAGTAGCGAGGCTGTAACAGTGGCGAGGCTATATACATACGAGGCTGTAACAGTGGCGAGGCTATATACAGTAGCGAGGCTGTAACAGTGGCGAGGCTATATACAGTAGTGAGGCTATATACAGTAGCGAGGCTATATACAGTAGCGAGGCTATATACAGTAGCGAGGCTATATACAGTAGCGAGGCTATATACAGTAGTGAGGCTATATACAGTAGCGAGGCTGTAACAGTGGCGAGGCTATATACAGTAGCGAGGCTATATACAGTAGCGAGGCTATAACAGTAGCGAGGCTATATACAGTAGTGAGGCTATATACAGTAGCGAGGCTGTAACAGTGGCGAGGCTATATACAGTAGCGAGGCTGTAACAGTGGCGAGGCTATATACAGTAGTGAGGCTATATACACTAGCGAGGCTGTAACAGTGGCGAGGCTATATACAGTAGCGAGGCTGTAACAGTGGCGAGGCTATATACAGTAGTGAGGCTATATACAGTAGCGAGGCTGTAACAGTGGCGAGGCTATATACAGTAGCGAGGCTGTAACAGTGGCGAGGCTATATACAGTAGCGAGGCTGTAACAGTAGCGAGGCTATATACAGTAGCGAGGCTATATACAGTAGCGAGGCTGTAACAGTAGCGAGGCTATATACAGTAGCGAGGCTGTAACAGTGGCGAGGCTATATACAGTAGTGAGGCTATATACAGTAGCGAGGCTGTAACAGTGGCGAGGCTATATACAGTAGTGAGGCTATATACAGTAGCGAGGCTGTAACAGTGGCGAGGCTATATAGAGTAGAGAGGCTATATACAGTAGCGAGGCTATATACAGTAGTGAGGCTATATACAGTAGCGAGGCTGTAACAGTGGCGAGGCTATATACAGTAGCGAGGCTATATACAGTAGCGAGGCTGTAACAGTGGCGAGGCTATATACAGTAGTGAGGCTATATACAGTAGCGAGGCTGTAACAGTGGCGAGGCTATATACAGTAGCGAGGCTGTAACAGTAGCGAGGCTATATACAGTAGCGAGGCTATATACAGTAGCGAGGCTGTAACAGTAGCGAGGCTATATACAGTAGCGAGGCTGTAACAGTAGCGAGGCTGTAACAGTGGCGAGGCTATATACAGTAGCGAGGCTGTAACAGTGGCGAGGCTATATACAGTAGCGAGGCTGTAACAGTGGCGAGGCTATATACAGTAGCGAGGCTATAACAGTAGCGAGGCTATGTACAGTAGCGAGGGTATATACAGTAGCGAGGCTGTAACAGTAGCGAGGCTATATACAGTAGCGAGGCTGTAACAGTGGCGAGGCTATATACAGTAGCGAGGCTGTAACAGTAGCGAGGCTATATACAGTAGCGAGGCTATAACAGTAGCGAGGCTATGTACAGTAGCGAGGGTATATACAGTAGCGAGGCTATATACAGTAGCGAGGCTATATACAGCAGCGAGGCTATAACAGTAGCGAGGCTATATACAGCAGCGAGGCTATAACAGCAGCGAGGCTATAACAGTAGCGAGGGTATATACAGTAGCGAGGCTATATACAGTAGCGAGGGTATATACAGTAGCAAGGCTATATACAGTAGCGAGGCAGTCCTTCCTCCCGGGGAAGGACTGCCCGTTCCATGATCTCGCCATCACGGTTGACAACTCCATTGTGTCCTCCTCCCAGAGCGCTAAGAACCTTGGCGTGATCCTGGACAACACCCTGTCGTTCTCAACCAACATCATGGCGGTGGCCCGTTCCTGTAGGTTCATGCTCTACAACATCCGCAGAGTACGACCCTGCCTCACACAGGAAGCGGCGCAGGTCCTAATCCAGGCACTTGTCATCTCCCGTCTGGATTACTGCTACTCGCTGTTGGCTGGGCTCCCTGCCTGTGCCATTAAACCCCTACAACTCATCCAGAACGCGCAGCCCGTCTGGTGTTCAACCTTCCCAAGTTCTCTACGTCACCCCGCTCCTCCGCTCTCCACTGGCTTCCAGTTGAAGCTCGCATCCGCTACAAGACCATGGTGCTTGCCTACGGAGCTGTGAGGGGAACAGCAGCCTCCAGGCTCTGATCAGGCCCTACACCCAAGCAAGGGCACTGCGTTCATCCACCTCTGGCCTGCTCGCCTCCCTACCATTGAGGAAGTACAGTTCCCGCTCAGCCCAGTCAAAACTGTTCGCTGCTCTGGCCCCCCAATGGTGGAACAAACTCCCTCACGACGCCAGGACAGCGGAGTCAATCACCACCTTCCGGAGACACCTGAAACCCCACCTCTTCAAGGAATACCTAGGATAGGATAAGTAATCCTTCTCACCACCCCCCTTAATGATTTAGATGCACTATTGTAAAGTGGCTGTTCCTCTGGATGTCAGAAGGTGAATTCACCAATTTGTAAGTCGCTCTGGATAAGAGCGTCTGCTAAATGACTTAAATGTAAATGTAAATGTAAATATACAGTAGCGAGGCTATAACAGCAGCGAGGCTATAACAGTAGCGAGGGTATATACACTAGCAAGGCTATATACAGTAGCGAGGCTATATACAGTAGCGAGGCTATAACAGCAGTGAGGCTATAACAGTAGCGAGGCTATATACAGCAGCGAGGCTATAACAGCAGCGAGGCTATAACAGTAGCGAGGGTATATACAGTAGCGAGGCTATATACAGTAGCGAGGGTATATACAGTAGCAAGGCTATATACAGTAGCGAGGCTATATACAGTAGCGAGGCTATAACAGTAGCGAGGCTATATACAGTAGCGAGGCTATATACAGTAGCGAGGCTATAACAGTAGCGAGGCTATAACAGTAGCGAGGCTATAACAGTAGCGAGGCTATGTACAGGCACCGGTTAGTCGGGCTGATTGAGTTAGTATGTACATGTAGGTATGGTTGAAATGACTATGCCTATATGATAAACAAAGAGTAGCAGTAGCGTAAAAGCCTACCCTTAGACTTGGCGGTGACGTACTGTCAGATCAGTGAGCTAATCATGGCGCAACTAGAGAACATTACCAACACCTACGCTCCGTATTTTCTCGCTGGCTGCCCCACCATCACAGAAAGCACTGAGCTAGGCTGAAACACCTCATTTTGGAGCTGCCTTACTCAAGAAAGCAAGAAAGAGACCATGTTTGTATGCTGCTTTATTAACTCAACTTTTTTTTTTTTACATTGTATGCAAACTGATATGTGACATGTATTAATGCCAAAATAACATGCAAAACAGGTAAGCCTTCTTTATTAGTATTCTTTTTTGCTAAAAATGCGGGGCTCAATATAGGTGGGGCCCTGCCCTGAATGATGGGTCGCCACTACATACACACACTCAGTCTTTAGTTCAGTGGGCTAACATTGTCCTAAGTCGCATGGACCACCATGGCTTTATAGTCACGCACGTGAACACGAAGACGTTTCACTTCCTCTATGGTTGGGTTGTAGTCATGTTGCCTTCCTGACCTGGTTGTCTCAGACATCCAGTGTTTCACTGTTCAGCCTGTCCTGGAGATCCCATCTCGCTTGAAGAACAAACCCGTCCCTGACCAGATCATCAAGTCAGTCCCTCTCTGCCCTCAACATTTCACCTCTGTCTCACAAAGATGACTGTTTAAACCTCTTCTTTCTATCCCGCTCTATGTGTGTGTGTGTGTGTGTGTGTGTGTGTGTCTGTGTGTGTGTGTGTGTGTGTGTGTGTCTGTGTCTGTGTGTGTGTGTGTGTCTGTGTCTGTGTGTGTGTTGTAGCTTCTACAAGTCCAACTATGTGCAGCGTTTCCACTACTCCAGACCAGTGAGGAAAGGCCCAGTGGATCCCAGCAATGAGTTTGTTGTAAGTGTCTGACCGGACCCCTGACTGTACTGAATACAATGTATCGCAGGTCCAATACATGATCACACCAGGACTTTTTTCATTTTGTATCTTTCTCTCCCATGGTCTCTCTCTCTCTCTCGCGCTCTTCTCTTTCTCGCTCTCTCTTTCTCTCTGTATCTCCCTCTCTGTATCTCTCTTCCTTTCTGTCTGTCTCCTCCTCTCTTCCTCTTTTGTAGTCCATGTGGATTGAGCGCACCACGTTCACCACAGTGTATAAACTCCCTGGGATCCTGCGCTGGTTTGAGGCCACAGACATGAAACATGTAAGTGTGTCTGTTTGTGTCTCTCTCTCTTTCGGTGGACCAGTTTGCCTGTTTACCATTATCTATCTCTCACTGCCAGTGCTGGATCAAGGTGAGTGCTTTTCTCTGCATTGGGTAGCAGAACTGTTGATGGTCCTGAAACTGTTTATTTCTTTTGCTCAGTTTTATTCGGCATAATCTCGTCTTTACTAATTTAGTTACAACACCCCGCTCGTTTCTCTCTCTCTCTCTCTCTCTCTCGCTCAGACCACCATCAGTCCTCTGGAGAATGCCATAGAGACCATGCAGAGCACCAATGACAAGATCCTCACCCTGATCAACCAATACCAGGCCGACGACGCCCTTCCCATCAACCCTCTCTCCATGCTGCTCAACGGCATTGTGGACCCTGCCGTCATGGGGGGCTTTGCCAAGTACGAGAAGGTCAGAGTTCATCCGTCCGTCCACCCACCCGCCCGCCCACCCACCTACCTACCCACACGTCTCAACCCCATCCCAGAACTGTGTCATCTGTAAAAGTGCAGCGTATTTCTATCCCTCTCCTCTTTACAGGCTTTCTTCACTGAGGAGTACAACTTGCAACACCCAGAGGACAGAGATAAGCTGGAGGTTCTCAAAGACCTCATTGCATGGCAGGTACTGTACGCACACACACACACTCAGGCACGTGCAGCGACACATGTACAAGCATACGCACAAACACACAAACACACTGTTTTATCATATACCTCTCTTGTAGATCCCGTTGCTGGGTGGGGGAATCTCTCTACATGGAAAGAGAGTGACAGACGACCTACGACCTTTCCACGAGCGCATGGAGGAGTGCTTCACGCATATGAGGAAGAAGGTGGAGAAGGAGTATGGAGTGAGGGAGCTGGTAAGAGAAAGAGTGAAATCGAAAGAGGAAAGGAGAGTGTTTATGTGAGGCCTGATAGGCTAGCTGGAAGGAGCTAGTATCTGGGGGCAGAGGAGAATTTCAATCTGAAAAACTATTTTGTGAAAAGAGCTTTAGGAATGACTCTAGCAATGCCAAAGCTTAACTCCTGTTTGTGAAAAGAGCTTTAGGAATGACGCTAGCAATGCCAAAGCTTAACTCCTGTTTGTGAAAAGAGCTTTAGGAATGACGCTAGCAATGCCAAAGCTTAACTCCTGTTTGTGAAAAGAGCTTTAGGAATGACGCTAGCAATGCCAAAGCTTAACTCCTGTTTGTGAAAATAGCTTTAGGAATGACGCTAGCAATGCCAAAGCTTAACTCCTGTTTGTGAAAAGAGCTTTAGGAATGACGCTAGCAATGCCAAAGCTTAACTCCTGTTTGTGAAAAGCATTATTTTAACTCTCTTTTTAATCTCTTTCATCCAACTTCACCTTTCATCTTTTGTCTCATTTTTATCCATCCCTCTCGTTTCCCTCTTCGTCACGCCTCGTTCTTAGCCGGATATGGATGAGAGGAAGTCAAGTCGTCCGCGCTCTGTCCTTCGCTCCTTCCGTCAGTCCGTCATCTCCATCTCTTCCCTCCAGGGGTCTGAGTGTGGGACCCCCACCAAACCTTATCCAGACAGGTAACACACACTCACAAACACAAATACACACTCACAAACACAAATACACACTCACAAACACAAATGCACACTCACAAACACAAATACACACTCACAAACACAAATACACACTCACAAACACAAGTACACACTCACAAACACAAATACACACTCACACACACAAATACACACTCACACACACAAATACACACTCACAAACACAAATACACACTCACAAACACAAATACACACTCACAAACACAAATACACACTCACAAACACAAATACACACTCAAACACACAAATACACACTCACACACACAAATACACACTCACAAACACAAATACACACTCACACACACAAATACACACTCACACACACAAATACACACTCACACACACAAATACACACTCACAAACACAAATACACACTCACACACACAAATGCACACTCACAAACACAAATACACACTCACACACACAAATACACACTCACACACACAAATACACACTCACACACACAAATACACACTCACACACACAAATACACACTCACACACACAAATACACACTCACAAACACAAATACACACTCACACACACAAATACACACTCACACACACAAATACACACTCACACACACAAATACACGTTCACAAACACAAATACACACTCACACACATTTGAAATACTTTATTTGAACCCACCAATCAAATTGACATGAAAAAAAGGATCTGAACATTTCAAAGGTCCCTGTATGCGTGGCACTCAAGGGTACAGAAAGTACCTCCTTCTCCAAACAGCTAGGGTTCCCACCACAGTTGAAACAGAGCACTACATAGCCAACTGCTTCGCCTTTTTGGCTGGCCCACAATCTGGAGTCCACGCACTGCAAGCATGTGTACGTGGCCGAGACTGGCAAAGGTCAGCTCCACAAGCTTGCACCTACACGCGAGGCTCTCAAAGCGCCACAAGGGGCTGGTATGTAAGAAGCTGCATGGCAAAGGCCCCCTCCATTTAGCTGTCAATTGAGGAGCCCACTACCAAAATGAGCACCTCCCCCCATAGCAACAACATCTGGCATATTTGGCATACAGGGAAACACATCATCATCAACATCAAACCAGCTTCCTCTTAAACAAGAATGTTAGTGAAGGTGTGCTGTTGGTGAGACTACCTGTCTCACCTTGCTGGCTATCAGCTCGACAAGGCGATTATGTCTAGCAATATACAATCCGTGTACGAACAGCAACCATTCACAATATGGGAAACAGACTCACGCGCGCACACACACACACACACACACACACACACACACACACACACACACACACACACACACACACACACACACACACACACACACACACACACACACACACACACACACAGATGCAAACCCACACACATGGGTGCAAACATGCAACCATACTAGATTAACAAACACACACCTTTACCCCCCTCTCTCCCTCTTCTTTCTCCCCCTTCTCTTCTTCTCCCCCCACCTCCCTCCCTCCCCAGTGGTCTCCCTGACATGGCGGCCCCCCAGACCCCCACCCTGCAGCGCTCCAGTGGGAGTGTGAGCATGGTGGATGAGGGAGGGGCAGAGGGGGAGGTTAAACTCAGGAACTCCAAGAGGAGAAGGAAAAGGAGCAGCATGATCTTCATCCCAGAGGAGAGAGACAGGACCAACACTCTGGACAGCAAATGGGTGAGAGAGAGCGGGAGAGAGAGAGATAGACAGTGGGAGAGGGAGAGAAACAGGGGGAAAGGAGAGAGAGGGAGAGAGAGATATGGAGATATACACTACCAGTCAACAGTTTTAGAACACCTACTCATTCAAGGGTTTTTCTTTATTTGGACTATTTTCTACATTATAGAATAATAGTGAAGACATCAACACTATGAAATAACACATTTGGAATCATGTAGTAACCCCAAAAAATGTAAACAAATCAAAATATATTTTATATTTGAGATTCTTCAAAGTAGCCACCCTTGGCCTTGATGACAGCTTTCCACACTCTTGGCATTCTCTGAACCAGCTTAACCTGGAACGCTTTTCCAACACTCTTGAAGTAGTTCCCACATATGCTGAGCACTTGTTGGCTGCTTTTACTTCACTCTGCGGTCCGACTCATCCCAAACCATCTCAATGTGGTTGAGGTCGGGGGATTGTGGAGGCCAGGTCATCTGATGCAGCACTTCATGACTCTCCTTCTTGGTAAAATATCCCTTACACAGCCTGGAGGTGTGTTGGGTCATTGTCCTGTTGAAAAACAAATGACAGTCCAATTAAGCCCAAACCAGATGGGATGGTGTATTGCTGCAGAATGCTGTGCTAGCCATGATGGTTAAGTGTGCATTGAATTCTAAATAAATCACAGACCGTGTCACCAGCAAAGCACCATCACACCTCCTCCATGATTTACGGTGGGAAATACACATGCGGAGATCATTTATTCACCCACACTCACATAATTAGTTAGATTGCACACAGGTGGACTTCATTTAAGTGTCACATGATCTCAGTATATATACACCTGTCCTGAAAGGCCCCCGAGTCTGCAACACAACTAAGCAAGGGGCACCACCAAGCAAGTGCCACCATGAAGACCAAGGACTTCTCCAAACAGGTCAGGGACAAAGTTATTGAGAAGTACAGATCAGGGTTGGGTTCTAAAAAAATATCAGAAACTTTGAACATTCATGGAGCACCATTAAATTCATTATTTTTAAAAATGGCAAGAATATGGCACCACAACAAACCTGCCAACAGTGGGCCGCCCACCAAAACTCGCAGACCAGGCAAGGAGGGCATTAATCAAAGAGGCAACAAAGAGACCAAAGATAACCCTGAAGGAGCTGCAAGCTCCACAGCTGAGATTGGAGTATCTGTCCATAGGACCACTTTAATCCGTATAAGCCACAGAGCTGGGCTTTACGGAAGAGTAACCAGAAAAAATCCATTGCTTAAAGAAAAAAATAAGCAAACACGTTTGGTGTTCACCAAAAGGCATGTGGGAGACTTCCCAAACATTTGGAAGAGGGTACTCTGGTCAGATGAGACTAAAATTGAGCTTTTTGGCCATCAACACCTTTCATCACCCCGAGAACCCCATCCCCACAGTGAAGCATGGTGGTGGCAGCATCATGCTGTGGAGATGTTTTTCATTGGCAGGGATTTGGAAACTGGTCAGAATTGAAGGAATGATGGATGGCGCTAGGTACAGGGAAATTCTTGAGGGAAACCTGTTTCAGGCTTCCAGAGATTTGAGACTGGGACAGAGGTTCACCTTCCAGCAGGACAATGACTCTAAGCATACTGCTAAAGCAACACTAAAACACTAAAACTCCCCTTATTTATACTTTTACAACATTAACAACGTCTACACTGTATTTCTGATCTATTTTATTTTAATTGACAAAATATTTTATTTTCTTTCAAAAATAAGGACATTGGGTTCGAGCCCAGGCTCTGTCGCAGCCGGCCGCGACTGGGTGGCCCATGGGGCAGCGCACAATTGGCCCAGCATCGTCCAGGTTAGGGAGGGTTATCCTTGTCTCATCGCGCACTAGCGACTCCTGTGGCGGGCCCGGCGCAGTGCACCAGGTCGCCAGGTGCACAGTGTTTCTTCCGACACATTGGTGCGGCTGGCTTCCGGGTTGGATGTGCATTGTGTCAAGAAGCAGTGCGGTTTGGTTGGGTTATGTTTCGGAGGACACATGGCTCTCAACCTTCGCCTCTCCCGAACCCGTACGGAAGTTGCAGCGATGAGACAGGACTGTAACTACTACCAATTGGATACCACGAAATTGGGGAGAAAAAAAGTAATAATAATTTTTGCAAAATGTAAAAAACAAGGAGATTTCTAAGTGACCCCAAACTTTTGAACGGTAGTGTATATACAAAAACAGATAGGTACAATGTTTTACAGGGTCAGCCACTGTTTCATTCAAATCATTTCAAACCATGGAGGAAAAAAGAGGAAGAGTATTTGGACATGCCTGTGGACTCCTGCTGTATACCAGTGTCAGTGAGACTCTCTGCTCTCTGTCTCCCTCTAGCTGTCCAAGAAGCAGGAGTTCCGCAGTGACACCAACCTGTCTGAACCTGGCTCTCAAGAAAATGTCTTTCTCACCAACGCCAACTCCAGATCTCTGCCTGCTATTACAGGTATAACACACACACACACACACGCACACGCGCACACACACACACTTCCTCACACACCCTCTCCCTGCCCACAGGCCAGTCTCTGTCTGTGGCCAATGGTAGTGAGGAGGCGGAGTCAGCCCGGTTCAGAAGGGACAGTAAGAGTATGTCTGTGTGTCTTCCTGGAGACCGCACTGCTGACAGACGCTCCAAAGGGGTCATCAACCTGCTGTTCGGGACCAAGGTACACGCACGCACACACACACACGCACGCACGGATGCACGCACACACACACACACACACACACTCAACAACAACTAGGTATATTGTGTGTTCTATCTAAAGGGATGTATGTTTATCTTTTGTTCCAACAGAGCAACAAGTCTGAGCAACAGAGCAACAAGTCGTCTACTGATCCAAGCAACAGGAAAGCCAGTCAATTCTAACAGCCATCCATCACACGTGATGTACCCTCAGTGCCTTTTAACCTGCTCTGCTTTGAATTCCAGTTACCACCAGGGGCTATTGCCTTGCTGAAAACTCCTCTTTGGAAAGAGCTATCTGATCTTTTCTTTATTTTTTATCAGGTTTTAAAGACTTGTTTGCGCTCACACAGGCACATAGGCACACACACACAATGAGAGAGAGAGAGAGAGAGAGAGAGAGAGAGAGAGAGAGAGATCCTCTGAAGAAATTCATGCTTTTTAAACTTCTGCTCTCATATATTTTATAATCATTTCAATAGAGAACATTTGTATTAACTGTCCTTCTTAAGTAATGGCATTCAATTTAATTCACTTGATGAAATAATGAGTAAAGAGATATCTGTGTCAATTTCTCCCCAGTGTTTGACAGAGTTGTTTATTCAAATGTTATTAACAATGTAGCCCTTTCCTGCATTCAATGATCGAAAGCACCCTGTTTGGTCTCATGAGTGGGATGTTATTCGTATTTTTCATAATGTCACAATAAAGATTTTGTTTGTCATGAAACGACGAATATACTGTGTTTGACTGTCAAAACAGTTTAGCTTTATATCGGTCTTCTGTGATGCATGTGAAGTGTAATATCGGGATGCAAACTCTACATGTGATAGAGTACAACTCTATATCTGACATGGTACTCGTGTCTTATTTTTTATTAAACCCATAACCATTTGTGTGAGGTGTAAACGTCTGTTTCAAATTAGATTTGTTTAAGACTACCCACATTCACTCTGTGTGACCCTGATTCTGCCCACTGCAGTGAAAGGTTCATGGGACTTTAGAACATAAGGTAATTTGAGAGCCAATGGCCATGAGATCATGCCTTTAGTACAGTCAACATTAAAAACACAAACTGAATGCATTACTGAATGCGTTACATTATTACAGAACGGTATATTTGTTGAATAAATCAGTAGGACTGTCGTGTACTGTAAATGACAACCATAAGCAAGATCAAATCCATAACTTCTTAATTCCTTGTAGAAATATAGAGACAGACCATGGCGTGTTTGTTTGTTCAGTGTAAACATTAGCCCATTCGTTACTTTAATTTAAAGCATCACACCGGAATGAACTAGATTAAAAAACATTTGTTAGGCTACAGATAAACTTGATAACAAATCCTCAACTCTTTTTTTAAATTCAGTTCTATAAACTGAAATATGTTTGTGTAGTTTGATTCAGCCACATTTGTCCAAACTTGTTTATTTGCCTATTATATTTCTATAAATCTTTGTATTCACTGCATTTTTACTTACATGATAGTTTCATGTCATCAATTCTCCAGTAGACTACAGCCACAGTTTGTTCCACTTGAAAGATTACTTTCTACATAACATAGCCTATCAGTTCCCTCTGTAACCTGAAGAGGGCAGTGTTGTACTGTGACATCAGAGAGTGTTTTCCTGTCTGTTGGCACTCAAGAAATAATTTGCAGCACAATTTCCTTTCAGGTTTAATCCATGCCTCAATAAATAAATATAATAAGGCTGATGATGAATTTCTCTGTCTGCCTCTCTTCTCTCTCTCAATTATCTTTCTTGCTCCCTCTCTGTCTCTGTCTCTGTCTTTCTCTCTCTCACACACACAAGCACACGCAAGCACACACACACATGCAAGCACACACACACACACACACACACACACACATAAACACTCTCTCGCCCTCTTTCCACCCCATTCTTCTCTCCCCTCTCTCCCCACCTCCCTCTCTCTCTCACTCTGAGACACGAGGAGTATCAGAGCACTACTGAGCTGATGTGTGAGGAACAGGAGAGCTGCTGGGTCATTCCACAAAGTAGGTGCCTTTTGAGAAATGAAACAACAAAAAAATATTACAAAAAAAATGTTTTATTTCACCTAATTTGAACAATTTGTCTTAAAGAGCACATGTTAAATATAATTTTAAAAACACGTTTTCCCATCTACGTAATACCCAAAAGTAATTATTTGTCTTGGGAGGGCCATAAACAATAACTAGTAATTCTGCATACTCCAAGAAAGTTTACAATCTCACCTTTCTAGTAAAAATAATTATAAATTGCTATGGTGTAGTCACTTTTGAGGACTAAAGTACACAGTACAAGTAGGCAAAGTGTCAATACAGGACTAAGATAGAATCCTATTATACCAGCTCTGACGCTTGTCTGATGTGGCATTGCTTGCAAACTATTACGGACTACAAAGGGAGACCCAGCCGCGAGCTGCCCAGTGACGCGAGCCTACCAGATGGGCTAAATGCCTTTTACCCTCGGTTTGAGGCAAGCAACACTGAAGCACCATCATCCCGGAAACCCTAGACCCATTACAACTCGCATACCACCCCAACAGATCCACAGATGAGGCAATCATAATCGCACTCCACACTGCCCTTTCCCAACTGGACAAAAGGACCACCTATGTGAGAATGCTGTTCATTGACTACAGGTCAGCGTTCAACACCATAATGCCCACAAAGCTCATCACTAAGCTAAGGACCCAGGGACTAAACACCTCCCTCTGCAACTCAATCCTGGACTTCCTGACGGGCTGCTCCCAAGTGGTAAGTGTAGACAACAACACATCTGCCATGCTGACCCTCAACACGGGGGCCCCTCAGGGCTGCGTTCTTAGTCTCCTCCTGTTCTCCAAGACTGCCTGGCCAAGCACGACTCCAACACCATTATTAAGTTTACTGACGACACAACATTAGTAGGCCTGATCACTGTCAACGATGAGACAGCCTATAGGGAGGAGGTCAGAGACCTGGCAGTGTGGTGGAGACTGAAAAGATTTGTCATGGGTTCCCAGATCATCAAAAAGTACTACAGCTGCACCATCGAGAACATATCAGTTGCTTCGCCACCTAGTATGGCAACTGCTCGGCCTCCACCATAAGGCTCTATATTCTAGGTGGTGTCAGAGGAAAGCCCAAAGAATTGTCAAAGACTCCAGTCACCCAAGTCAGTCAAAGACTGTTCTCTCTGCTATCACATGTCAAGCGGTACCAGAACGTCAAGTCTAGGTCCAAAAGGCTCCTTAACAGCTTCTACCCCAAAGCCATAAGACTGCTGAACAATTAATCAAATGCCCCCCCTGTTCTAACATTGCGGCTGTTTATTGTCTATGCATAATCACTTCACCCCTAGCTGCATGTACAAATTACCTCAACTAACCTGTACCCCCGCACAATGACTCTGTACCGGAACCCCTGTATATAGCCTCGTTATTGTTATTTTAATGTGCTGGTTTTTATTTAATTTTTACTTTAGTTTATTTTGTAAATATTTTTACTTAAATCCATTTCTTGAACTGCATTGTTGGTTAAGGGCTTGTAAGTAAGAACCTGTTGTATTCGGAGCATGTGACAAATAATATTTGATTTGATCTAGATTTGAAATATGATAAAAATATGAAATATTTTGTATGATGTATTTCCTATTGAACAAGACTGTATGAGTAAGGCTTGAAATTACTTTTATTTTTTCAAATTATAATATAATCTATTGATAAAATAACAATAAGATTTCACCCTCTTTATAACTTAAAATACATATTTGTATATTAAGTGTTAGAGAAAATATGCATATTTTCTAAAGGTCTCTCTTGATCTAAATGTCAGCGTCATTACTGTGAATGTCTCACAGACCTTTAGCTTGGCTTCCTGAACTCATTAGGTATTCGCCTTTCATCTCATATCAATCTTATCTGTCTATGACAAAGAAAGTGATTTTTGGTTCAAATCTATTAATTATTTAAGATTACTGGCAATAAATCAATATCTTCATTTACGACAGCAATGAAACCAGTCTCTCCTGTTGCGTTACGATGTAAGGATCCCAGGAATACAGTGCCTTCGGAAAGTATTCAAACCCCTTGACTTTTTCCACATTTTGTTAGGTTACAGCCTCATTCTAAAATTTCTAAAATATTTTTTCCACCTCATTAATCTACACACAATACCCCATAACGCCAAAGCAAAAAAAACAGTTATTAGACATTTTTGCTAATTTATTAAAAATAAAAAACA
Organism: Oncorhynchus masou masou; assembly: GCF_036934945.1. NCBI lineage: Eukaryota > Metazoa > Chordata > Actinopteri > Salmoniformes > Salmonidae > Oncorhynchus > Oncorhynchus masou. The sequence goes on from NC_088243.1 coordinate 56,242,393, forward strand.
GAAATATCACATTTACATAAGTATTCAGACCCTTTAATCAGTACTCTGTTGAAGCACCTTTGGCAGCAATTACAGCCTCGAGTCTTCATGGGTATGACGCTACAAGCTTGGCACATCTGTATTTGGGGAGTTTCTCCCATTCTTCTCTGTAGATCCCCTCAAGCTCTGTCGGGTTAGACGGGGAGCGTCGCTGCACAGCTATTTTCAGGTCTCTTCAGAGATGTTCGATCGGGTTCAAGTCCAGGCTCTGGCTGGGCCACTCAAAGACATTCAGTTCCAAAGCCACTGGTGCGTTGTCTTGGCTGTGTGCTTACGGTCCTTGTCCTGTTGAAAGGTGAACCTTCGCCCAAATCTGAGGTTCTGAGCGCTCTGGAGCAGGTTTTCATCAAGGATCTCTCCGTACTTTTCTTTGTTCCCCCAGTGCCTGGCTGAAAAATACCACCACGCATCACCGTAGGGATGGTACCAGGTATCTTCCAGACGTGACGCTTAGCATTCAGGCCAAAGAGTTCAATCTTGGTTTCATCAGACTAGAGAATATTGTTTCTCAATGTCTGAGAGCCTTTAGGTGCTTTTTGGCAAACTCCAAGCGGGCTGTCATGTGCCTTTTACTGAGGAGTGGCGTCCGGCCACTCTACCATAAAGGCCTGATTGGTGGAGTGCTGTAGAGATGGTTGTCCTTCTGGAAGGTTCTCCCATCTCCGCAGATGAACTCAGGAGCTCTGTCAGAGTGACCATCGGGTTCTTGGTCACCTCCCTGACCAAGGCCCTTCTCCCCAGATTGCTCAGTTTGGCCATGCGGGCAGCTCTAGGAAGAGTCTTGGTGGTTTCAAACTTCTTCCATTTAAGAATGATGGAGGCCACAGTGTTCTTGGGGACCTTCAATGCTGCAGAAATGTTTTGGTACCTTTCCCCAGATCTGTGCCTCGACCCAATCCTGTCTTGGAGCTCTACGAATAATTCCTTCGACCTCATGGCTTGGTTTTTGCTCTGACATGCACTGTCAACTGTGGGACTCTAAACAGGTGTGTGCCTTTCCAATCAAGTTGTAGAAACATCTCAAGGATGATTAATGGAAACAGGATGCACCTGAGTTCAATTTCGAGTCTCATTGCAAAGTGTCTGAATTCTTATGTGAATAAGGTATCTGTTTTTTATTTTTGAATACATATGCAAAAAGATGTTTAACCTGTTTTTGCTGCATCGTTAAGGGGTATTGTGTGTAGGTTTCTGAGGATTTGTATTTATTTAATCAATTTTAGAATAAGGCTGTAACGTAACAAAATGTGGAAAAAGTCTAGGGGTCTGAATACTTTCCGGTAGGCACTGTATGAGTTGTTAGTGGCTGTGAAGTAGTGTTCATGGAGTTGATGGACAGTCAGAAGAGGGAATGAAATGGTAGGAGGGATATCCCAGGTTTAAGTGGTGTCAGATTTCACATCCTGCTTCATACAGACTCAAGAGATAGTCCTGTGTCCGTGAGAATCAGGGCTATCATCGATTTATAAGGGAAAAAGTTGGTCGGAGCTGGTACCAGAACCACATAGGTCACCTAAACAGGGGACTTTACATCGAGGTGGTTTAAAATCAGGAACAGATTATTTATTTTTTTGCTTTAAAGGGGCAGTGCAGTTAAAAAACATATTTTTCTGTTCTTTAAAATGATATTTCCACACCATGAGGTCGAAATAACACTCTGAAATTGTGAAAATTGTACTAATACCCCTTTTGTGGTGTAAGAGCTGGAACTTCAGATGTTTTTTTTATTGGGTTTTATTTACTGCCATGTCTGTAATAGTCCAAACGCACAACTGTTTTACCACACTATACTGCTATAGAATGATTTGAAGGTGTCATTCTATTCTTCTTGGAGGTGTGTATGATCCGATTTTAACAAGATTTCACGTTGTTAAAGCGCTGTCAGTTCCACTTTAACTAGCATTGAAAAAGTTAGTGCATTCTTCTCGGGCTAATTATAAATCTCTCTCCCTATCTTCTGAATCAAGCTTGTAACGTCAGTACAGTAGTCTATAATTCAGACGAGGGAGGGCAGGTAGCCTGAACACGCACAGGCAAAGATGTTCAGTTTGCAGGCGGACGCTGGAATATTTTCCTGAGTGACAGAGTGAGGGCTTTGCATAGGTGCTTTGTTGCGTTTTGTTGTGAGACAAGAGCACACTTGGTGCCAAGATTATACCATATAGCCTGCCCTGTAGATAATCATGGCATTCTGCAATGAATAGATGGCAAGCAGTGTATATGCCCGGATGGTCCACCATCCAAACAGGCTGTTCTGGTCCTGCATCTTCTGGTAACCTATTGAAAACTGTAGAACAATTATATAGCAAATTGCATTATGTATGCCTTTTGTTTTGATGACAAGACAAAGTAGCCTACACAACTGTGGAAGTTTTTTTTTCAATGGGTAAGTTGATGGGTTCTAGACCATCCTATCAGCCAATCAGGGCTGTGTACGTAAATATCTAATGTCATGTTCAAATTGGTTTCTTAAAGCCCACATGATCAGACTGAGCATTTCAGTGGCTCAGAGAAATAATTACAAAAATATACATTTTGGAGTGATATTATTAAACAAATGAACACGCACATGAATTTATTAGTGATGATTTCAAAATGAAATGAGAGACTGTGTGGGGGGCTTTAAGATGAATCACCACCCACTGTAAACAAACAGATTGAATCAACATTGTTTCTGCGTAATTTGTCAACGTATTGCGATGTGGAATCTACGTGGAAAATACATTGGATTTTAAAAATGTAATCAACTTAAACTGTTGTTTAATCACGGTAATCCCACATTTCAACATAGATAATTTAGAAGGGTAATATTTATATCTTGTTGTCCATTAAGATCAGAAATACAGTGTAGACATTGTTAATGTTGTAAATGACTATAGTAGCTGGTAACGGCAGATTCTTTTATGGAATATCTACACAGGCGTACAGAGGCCCATTATCAGCAACCATCACTCCTGTGTTCCAATGGCACGTTGGGTTAGCTAATCCAAGTATATAATTTTAAAAGGCTAATTGATCATTAGAAAACCCTTTTGCAATTATGTTAGCACAGCTGAAATCTGTTCTCCTGATTAAAGACGCGATAAAACTGGCCTTCTTTAGACTAGTTGAGTATCTGGAGCATCAGTATTTGTGGGTTCGATTACAGGCTCAAAATGGCCAGAAACAAAGAACTTTATTCTGAAACCTGTCAGGCTATTCTTGTTCTGAGAAATTACGGTTATTCCATGCGAGAAATTGCCAAGACACTGAAGATCTCGTACAATGCTGTGTATTACTCCCTTCACAGAATAGCGCAAATGGGCTCTAACTAGAATAGAAAGAGGAGTGGGAGGCTCCGGTGCACAACTGAGCAAGAGGACAAGTACATTAGAGTGTCTAGTTTGAGAAACAGACGCCTGACAAATCCTCAACTGGCAGCTTCATTAAAATAGTACCCGCAAAACACCAGTTTCAACGTCAAAAGTGAAGAGGTGACTCCGGGATGCTGGCTTTCTAGACAGAGTTACTCTGTCCAGTGTCTGTGTTCTTTTGCCCATCTTAATCTTTTCTTTTTATTGGCCAATTTGAGATATGACTTTTTCTTTGCAACTTTGCCTAGACCAGCATTCTGGAGTCGCCTCTTTGCTGTTGACGTTGAGACTGGTGTTTTGCGAGTAAAACATACAGATATGTATTTTACAGTTATAAGCAAAGTGAAATATTTGTTAGTGATTTTATGAATTGATTATACTATATTGAGAAATCATATGTCATTTCAGGGCTTATTTATATGGTTTTGTTGAATAGGAAATATTTCACATTTGTATCATATTTGTACTGTGTGACCTTGTGACCTCAATAGTGACTCCACTACTCAGCATTCCATAACTATTTTCTACCAGACAGTTGAGACTTATACCTTTCTTGGGGTATGCAGTATTACTAGTTAATGTTCATAGTCCTCTCATGATAAATCATTATTTTCAAGGGATTATATATATTACATTTTGGATTACATGTAGTTACATATAAGAGGTTTTAACCAAGCCCTGCCCTGCTTAGCTATGTTTTTTGTCACTCACTATCACCAATGTGCTATCATAAGAATGATTGTACAGAGTTCTCTACTTAAAAACTAGATAGATTCACTGTTGCTATCGAAGTCCTTCCAAGGGTATAGGTGTAAGGGCCGGAGTCAAACATTTATTCAGGAACAGACATAGGACACGACAGGAACAGACATAGGACACGACAGGAACAGACATAGGACACGACAGGAACAGACATAGGACCAGACAGGAACAGACATAGGACACGACAGGAACAGACATAGAGCACGACAGGAACAGACATAGGACACGACAGGAACAGACATAGGACACGACAGGAACAGACATAGGACACGACAGGAACAGACATAGGACACGACAGGAACAGACATAGGACACGACAGGAACAGACATAGGACACGACAGGAACAGACATAGGACACGACAGGAACAGACATAGGACACGACAGGAACAGACATAGGACACGACAGGAACAGACATAGGACACGACAGGAACAGACATAGGACACGACAGGAACAGACATAGGACACGACAGGAACAGACATAGGACACGACAGGAACAGACATAGGACACGACAGGAACAGCGTCAGCACACGGGTAAACAAGGACATATGACAAACAATCCCTGTGCACGGAACAGAGCTAGGAAACAGACAGACATAGGGAAGGAAATGACACAAGTAATTGAGTCCACATGAGACAATAGTTTTATCTACGCTATTTACCGTATTACAAAAGTCATATTGAATTGTGTTTGGTTGACAATGCAACCAGATATCAACATTTAAAGTAGATGTATCTACTGCGTGGATAGTTCCATATGTGCCACTGGCTTATTAACATTCCTAAACTTGAATTTTTGGTTAAGTTGAAGAAGTAAATCCAACGCATCAAATATTAATTCGTAGTCAACTGGAATTCAGTGGCACAGTAGGAACTGTCCAAGCAGAAATGACATATCCTTCGAATGTATGTATTTGTTTGGGTCAACATATCATTCAATTGGAAATCAACCAGAGCTTGAAACCTTATCCCCATTGTATTGTCTATTTTTAGTTCAATTCTGGGTTGAATTGAAACAATAGGTGTTGATGACTTTGCAAATGCTACATACTGGAGGCCTAAACAGCATCATTGATGATACTCTGTATGAGTGATAAAGTATTGTCACATTTAATTTGCTATGTTAAAACCTCTACAGGATCGGTGCCCCCCAAATTACTTTATCAAAGCAACAGAATGACTAGGGCTTTACAATAATGGTGAAAACATGGAGAAATGTTGGGTTAAGTGGGTTAAAATCTTCCTAGACGTCACAGGAGATTCACAGAAGATTCACAGAGGGAAGTGAAAATGCTGAATTTTGGCACTTTAGCAAGTTGTTATTCATACAAAACAATGTGATGTATTATATGTTCCATGTGTTTTATATTACAGGGAACGTCAATTAATATAACAGGCTTAATTTGTGCACAATTACTACTTGATATATCAAAGGGATGCAAAAGGCAGTAATTTCTTAAAATGACTGTGCTGCTGGTGCTACTGCTGCTACTGCTGCTACTGCTGCTGCTACTGCTGCTGCTACTGCTACTACTGCTACTACTGCTGCTACTGCTGCTACTGCTGCTGCTACTACTGCTGCTACTGCTGCTACTACTGCTGCTACTGCTACTACTGCTACTACTGCTGCTACTGCTGCTACTGCTGCGACTGCTGCTACTGCTGCTACTGCTGCTGCTACTGCTGCTACATTACATTACATTTAAGTCATTTAGCAGACGCTCTTATCCAGAGCGACTTACAAATTGGTGAATTCACCTTCTGACATCCAGTGGAACAGCCACTTACAATAGTGCATCTAAATCATTTCAGGGGGGGGGGGGGGGTGAGAAGGATTACTTATCCTATCCTAGGTATTCCTTGAAGAGGTGGGGTTTCAGGTGTCTCCGGAAGGTGGTGATTGACTCTGCTGTCCTGGCGTTGTGAGGGAGTTTGTTCCACCATTGGGGGGCCAGAGCAGCGAACAGTTTTGACTGGGCTGAGCGGGAACTGTACTTCTTCAGTGGTAGGGAGGCGAGCAGGCCAGAGGTGGATGAACGCAGTGCCCTTGTTTGGGTGTAGGGCCTGATCAGAGCCTGGAGGTACTGCGGTGCCGTTCCCCTCACAGCTCCGTAGGCAAGCACCATGGTCTTGTAGCGGATGCGAGCTTCAACTGGAAGCCAGTGGAGAGAGCGGAGGAGCGGGGTGACGTGAGAGAACTTGGGAAGGTTGAACACCAGACGGGCTGCGGCGTTCTGGATGAGTTGTAGGGGTTTAATGGCACAGGCAGGGAGCCCAGCCAACAGCGAGTTGCAGTAATCCAGACGGGAGATGACAAGTGCCTGGATTAGGACCTGCGCCGCTTCCTGTGTGAGGCAGGGTCGTACTCTGCGGATGTTGTAGAGCATGAACCTACAGGAACGGGCCACCGCCATGATGTTGGTTGAGAACGACAGGGTGTTGTCCAGGATCACGCCAAGGTTCTTAGCGCTCTGGGAGGAGGACACAATGGAGTTGTCAACCGTGATGGCGAGATCATGGAACGGGCAGTCCTTCCCCGGGAGGAAGAGCAGCTCCGTCTTGCCGAGGTTCAGCTTGAGGTGGTGATCCGTCATCCACACTGATATGTCTGCCAGACATGCAGAGATGCGATTCGCCACCTGGTCATCAGAAGGGGGAAAGGAGAAGATTAATTGTGTGTCGTCTGCATAGCAATGATAGGAGAGACCATGTGAGGTTATGACAGAGCCAAGTGACTTGGTGTATAGCGAGAATAGGAGAGGGCCTAGAACAGAGCCCTGGGGGACACCAGTGGTGAGAGCGCGTGGTGAGGAGACAGATTCTCGCCACGCCACCTGGTAGGAGCGACCTGTCAGGTAGGACGCAATCCAAGCGTGGGCCGCGCCGGAGATGCCCAACTCGGAGAGGGTGGAGAGGAGGATCTGATGGTTCACAGTATCGAAGGCAGCCGATAGGTCTAGAAGGATGAGAGCAGAGGAGAGAGAGTTAGCTTTAGCAGTGCGGAGCGCCTCTGTGATACAGAGAAGAGCAGTCTCAGTTGAATGACTAGTCTTGAAACCTGACTGATTTGGATCAAGAAGGTCATTCTGAGAGAGATAGCGGGAGAGCTGGCCAAGGACGGCACGTTCAAGAGTTTTGGAGAGAAAAGAAAGAAGGGATACTGGTCTGTAGTTGTTGACATCGGAGGGATCGAGTGTAGGTTTTTTCAGAAGGCGTGCAACTCTCGCTCTCTTGAAGACGGAAGGGACGTAGCCAGCGGTCAGGGATGAGTTGATGAGCGAGGTGAGGTAAGGGAGAAGGTCTCCGGAAATGGTCTGGAGAAGAGAGGAGGGGATAGGGTCAAGCGGGCAGGTTGTTGGGCGGCCGGCCGTCACAAGAAGCGAGATTTCATCTGGAGAGAGAGGGGAGAAAGAGGTCAGAGCACAGGGTAGGGCAGTGTGAGCAGAACCAGCGGTGTCGTTTGACTTAGCAAACGAGGATCGGATGTCGTCGACCTTCTTTTCAAAATGGTTGACGAAGTCATCTGCAGAGAGGGGGGGGGGGGGGAGGAGGAATCAGGAGGGAGGAGAAGGTGGCAAAGAGCTTCCTAGGGTTAGAGGCAGATGCTTGGAATTTAGAGTGGTAGAAAGTGGCTTTAGCAGCAGAGACAGAGGAGGAAAATGTAGAGAGGAGGGAGTGAAAGGATGCCAGGTCCGCAGGGAGGCGAGTTTTCCTCCATTTCCGCTCGGCTGCCCGGAGCTCTGTTCTGTGAGCTCGCAATGAGTCGTCGAGCCACGGAGCGGGAGGGGAGGACCGAGCCGGCCTGGAGGATAGGGGACATAGAGAGTCAAAGGATGCAGAAAGGGAAGAGAGGAGGGTTGAGGAGGCAGAATCAGGAGATAGGTTGGAGAAGGTATGAGCAGAGGGAAGAGATGATAGGATGGAAGAGGAGAGAGTAGCGGGGGGAGAGAGAGCGAAGGTTGGGACGGCGCGATACCATCCGAGTAGGGGCAGTGTGGGAAGTGTTGGATGAGAGCGAGAGGGAAAAGGATACAAGGTAGTGGTCGGAGACTTGGAGGGGAGTTGCAATGAGGTTAGTGGAAGAACAGCATCTAGTAAAGATGAGGTCGAGCGTATTGCCTGCCTTGTGAGTAGGGGGGAAGGTGAGAGGGTGAGGTCAAAAGAGGAGAGGAGTGGAAAGAAGGAGGCAGAGAGGAATGAGTCAAAGGTAGACGTGGGGAGGTTAAAGTCGCCCACGACTGTGAGAGGTGAGCCGTCCTCAGGAAAGGAGCTTATCAAGGCATCAAGCTCATTGATGAACTCTCCGAGGGAACCTGGAGGGCGATAAATGATAAGGATGTTAAGCTTGAAAGGGCTGGTAACTGTGACAGCATGGAATTCAAAGGAGGCGATAGACAGATGGGTAAGGGGAGAAAGAGAGAATGACCACTTGGGAGAGATGAGGATCCCGGTGCCACCACCCCGCTGACCAGAAGCTCTCGGGGTGTGCGAGAACACGTGGGCGGACGAAGAGAGAGCAGTAGGAGTAGCAGTGTTATCTGTGGTGATCCATGTTTCCGTCAGTGCCAAGAAGTCGAGGGACTGGAGGGAGGCATAGGCTGAGATGAACTCTGCCTTGTTGGCCGCAGATCGGCAGTTCCAGAGGCTACCGGAGACCTGGAACTCCACGTGGGTCGTGCGCGCTGGGACCACCAGATTAGGGTGGCCGCGGCCACGCGGTGTGGAGCGTTTGTATGGTCTGTGCAGAGAGGAGAGAACAGGGATAGATAGACACATAGTTGACAGGCTACAGAAGAGGCTACGCTAATGCAAAGGAGATTGGAATGACAAGTGGACTACACGTCTCGAATGTTCAGAAAGTTAAGCTTACGTAGCAAGAATCTTATTGACTAAAATGATTGAAATGATACAGTACTGCTGGAGTAGGCTAGCTGGCAGTGGCTGCGATGTTGACACTACACTAATCAAGTCGTTCCGTCGAGTGTAATAGTTTCTACAGTGCTGCTATTTGGGCTAGCTAGCTAGCTAGCAGTGTTGATTGCGTTACGTTACGTTAAAAGAACGACAATAGCTGGCTAGCTAACCTAGAAAATCGCTCTAGACTACACAATTGTCTTAGATACAAAGACGGCTATGTAGCTAGCTAGCTACGATCAAACAAATCAAACCGTTGTACTGTAATAGTTTCTACAGTGCTGCTATTCGGGGGCTAGCTGGCTAGCTAGCAGTGATGATTGCGTTACGTTACGTTAAAAGAACGACAATAGCTGGCTAGCTAACCTACTACTGCTGCTACTGTTACTGCTACTACTGCTACTGCTGCTACTGCTACTACTGCTACTACTGATGCTGCTACTACTGCTACTTCTGCTACTGCTGCTGCTACTGCTGCTGCTACTGCTGCTGCTGCTACTACTGCTGCTACTCCTACTGCTGCTACTGCTGCTACTGCTGCTGCTACTGCTGCTACTGCTGCTACTGCTACTGCTGCTAATGCTGCTACTACTGCTACTACTGCTGCTACTGCAGCACCGCCGCTGCGGCGCGGCGGCCGCTGCTACTGCCGCCGCTGCTACCGCTACTACAGCGCTACCGCTGCTACGCCGCTACCGCTGCTACCACTGCTACTACTGCTGCTACTGCTGCTGCCTCTGCTACTACTGCTGCTACTGCTACTACTGCTACTATTGCTACTACTGCTACTGCTACTGCTGCTACTGCTGCTACTACTGCTGCTGCTGCTACTGCTGCTACTGATGCTACTGCTGCTACTGCTACTACTGCTACTGCTGCTACTACTGCTACTACTGCTTCTACTGCTGCTACTGCTACTACTGCTGCTACTGCTACTACTGCTACTACTGCTTCTGCTGCTACTACTGCTACTACTGCTACTGCTGCTACTGCTGCTACTGCCGCTACTACTGCTGCTACTGCTTATGCTGCTACTGCTGCTACTGCTCCTACTGCTACTACTGCTACTACTGCTGCTACTGCTGCTGCTACTACTGCTGCTACTGCTACTACTGCTACTACCGATACTGCTACTGCTTCTACTGCTGCTACTGCTACTACTGCTGTTGCTGCTACTGCTGCTACTGCTACTACTGCTGCTACTGCTACTGCTACTACTGCTACTACTGCTACTGCTACTACTGCTGCTACTGATGCTACTGCTACTACTGCTACTACTGCTACTGCTGCCTCTGCTGCTACTACTGCTACTACTGCTACTGCTGCCTCTGCTGCTACTACTGCTACTACTGCTGCTGAGAGCTTTAATTGCATGCCTGGTAATCCCAAATCGGACAGCACATCAAACCAGGAATACCATTTACATTTTCTCCCAAGAGGATGTTTGTTTTTATCAACTCCCTTCACAGACATTACATCTCACAGCTGAAGTGAATGTATCAGTGGATTAAGAGGAGAGGAGAGGCGGATATTGTTAGAGAGGAGAGTTGAAAACACAGTACTACCGAAGTCACAACAGGAGCATGAGTCACCTCCAGTCTCCCTGTTGGCAGAGCATTTTTAAGGTTTTCCATACAGTAGACAATGGATATATGAAGCAGAACTGAGTACCAGATGTGGTTTTATCTGTTCCCAGTCCACCTGTTGAATAACAATAAGCAGATATTAGCTGCTCCGGCTACAGTTCCCTGTTGTGCTGGGATCTGCTTAACTCTGCTCTGTCTTTCTGCCTGTCTGGAATGATGTGAACACACAGTGAGAGCCAGACCCTGAAGCACAAAGCAAAAACCATTTTTACTTACACTCTTGGAATTATCTCGTCCAAATGACTTAGTATATTGTTTGAACTACTTCATTCTTCTTTTGTCTAATTCCACCTAGTTTATTATGCAGCTCCAGTTGTGTTTGTCAGACCGTTTGTCCGTTTGTCAGACAGTTCTTTGATCAGGCTGCTTTTGAAAGTGGATGTAAGTGTGTGACTTAAACTCACGGTTTTACCAATTTGACTTCAGATTCTGACGTTTTTCCACGTTTCTCCAAACTTCACATTTTAAAGTGTTTTTGACACCCTTGGCTGCTCTTTTCCTCCTGCTCAGCATCATTCTTTATTCATTCCGAATGCTTAAGTTAAAGGGCAACTCCACCAATTTTTCAACCTCATTTTCATAATCTCCAGCACAATATCAGTGTCAATCTATAAGTCTTTGCTAGGTAAAGCCCCACTTTAGCTCAGCTCACTGGTCACCATAGCAGCACCCACACGTAGCACGCGTTCCAGCAGGTATATTTCACTGGGCACCCCCAAAGCCAATTCCTCCTTTGGTCGCCTTTCCTTACAGTTCTCTGCTGCCAATGGCTGGAACGAATTGCAAAAATCTCTGAAGCTGGAGACTCATATCTCCCTCACTAACTTTAAGAACCAGCTTTCAGAGCAGCTCACAGATCACTGCACCTGTACATAGCCCATCTGTAAATAGCCCATCCAACTACCTCATCCCCATACTGTTATTATTTGTTTTGCTCCTTTGCACCCCAGTATCTCTACTTGCACATTCATCTTCTCCAGTGTTTAATTGCTAAATTGTTATTATTTCGCCACTATGGACTATTTATTGCATTACCTCCCTTAACTAATTTGCACACACTGTATATAGACTTTTTTCTCCCATTGTGTTGTTGACTGTATGTTTGTTTATTCCACGTGTAACTCTTGGCCAGGTCACAGCTGTAAATGTTCTCAACTAGCCTACCTGGTTAAATAAAGGTACAATTAAACTTAAAATGTAAAAAAACAAACATGTGAAAATGGTGCATTTCTGTGTTTGTATAAAAACAAATATTAATTTAAAAAGTTCTACCTGATAACATAAAAAGTTAAAACAGTGATTTTCAAACACTATGAGATTCGAGGGGACGTGGGGAGCAAGAAAATACGTTTCCTTGGTCAAAAAAAAACGTTTTGAAAATCACTGTTTTTAGCTATTAATCCGACCCTGTGATGTCACAGAGAAAACAAACGTTTGAGGACCTTTCTTCTTATCGGTTTAACCACAGATCATAAAAGCTGCTATTTTCACATGTGTAGACACTGTTTTGGTGCTGGAGTTGATGAATAAGTGGCAGAATTATCCATTAAGGGTTAAGGTTTTGGATAGGATTCAAACTAAAACAACCACACTGTTATGTTTAGGCATTCATTCCAAATGGTTATGGTAAGGGTTAAGGTTTGGGATCCCACTGGGATTGAACACGTGACCCTCGGAAGGATGACTCTGAGCATGAAGAGCAAACCAGGCTGTCAAAAACACTTACATGCCCTGGCATTCAAAAGCAGCCCTATCAAATGAACATCTATTAAGAATTATATCAATGGATGGAATCAGTGAACGGTCTGACATACACAACTGGCACTGCATAACAAAGGAGGCCTAATTAGACAAATTAATTAGACAAAAGTTTATTGAACGAGATAACAAGTTTTTCAAATAACTTAGTATCTCGTTCGAACGACTAAGTATCTCTTTTAAACGACGTAGTAAAAAAAAAAAGTATTTTTGTACCATGTCATTCCAACTAGATATTAAGTCGTTCAAACAAGATACTAAGTTGTTCTTTTGGGGCTTCAGGGCTTCCGTAGTTATGTTTAAGTAGCTGTGTTGTTGCTGTGTGTATGTGCATGTGTTCTTGTGTATGTGAGAGTAGTGCTAACTGAGTTTTTGATCACGCTCTGCGTGTGTGTGTGTGTGTGTGTGTGTGTGTGTGTGTGTGTGTGTGTGTGTGTGTGTGTGTGTGTGTGTGTGTGTGTGTGCGTTGTGGTAGCAGAATCAGAACTAGTTAGGTAACATAGATAAATAAGATGTTTTATCTTATTTATTGTCATTAGAATGTCTTCTTTTTGAATAATACGGTTGGCAGTGTGCAGTTATCCCTTCTCTGCTAGGGCTCAGTTACTTGGGGCCCAGAGAGGGGAGAGGTCAGGTTAGTCTTATCTGTGAATGTGTCTGTAACTATTCCTAAACCATGTGAAGGGATGACGTGATTAAAGGGGAACCAGTTAGTTGGCTCCACAATGTCTGTGTGCCAGTCACTCCTCTCTGTGATCTTGTCCAGGAGGGGTTGTATTTGATATGGGAGTATCTAGAATTGACAATTGATATATGCCATTGGATGAGGTAATGTTTTGGTACTATGTTGTACCAAGAACGAGAAGTAGAACCTCGTCTAAGAGAGCAAACTGAACAATAATGTATAGCTAATGCTGTCCTTCTATGGGTTACTCCTCTCTCAAGTAAAATTCTTCCTTTGTGCAGTTTTCCTAAGACCTGTGGTTTGTCATGTCGACTAGGGGGTGAATCTTTGCTATAAAGGATCTCAGTTGACATTATGTTGACACTCTCAGGGAATTCATTTATAGACACTGAATTGATCTGAGAGTCACAGGGCTATGGTGAAGCTCATATAATTAAAGATGGACTTTATGATAACTCTGACTTGTGTGTGGTTTGCTCTCTCATGATTTGGTAATATAGGAAATTTCCACGACAGCGTGCATATAAACGGGAGTGTGTGTGTGTGTGTGTTTGTGTGTGTCAGCAGACTATTTCCCAGACCTAATGACAGCACAAAGGCAGAGGAGGAGAGGAGATAGAGAGATGGACCTGTGCTGAGTGGAGGAGAGATATCTGATGGAGAGGCAGGAAATAGAGTGGTGGAGGAGTGGAGAGGTGGGGGCTGATGGAGGAATAGAAAGCCAGACAGCGATACAAAGACACACAAAACTATACACACACACACACACGCCACACCACCGTTGACTGATAGGGTGTGATGTGATTGTGACCTCGTCAGCAGTGACTCCATTAGAACGGGTGTGTGATGCCGATTTGGCAAATAGGCTGTCACTCAGGGTGACTTCACTGACCCAGTTGTCATGGGACACCAAGACGGAGGCCACAGCCGAGGAATGACGTGTCCTTCAACTCTGATTGGTCTAACTATTGGTTTGAATACTCTCTCTCTCTCTCTCTTTCTCTCAATCAGATTCTAAATAAACTGTCTCAAGAGAATTCTAGAGGTCAGAGGGTAGATTCTGATCAACCTGTATGTTACCGAACCGGAAGGTCCAAATTCTGGACCCATGACTGTCTATATCAATCATAATATTCCAGGGGTTAATCAGTAACACTTAGACACCTGACACACCAGGTTAGTGGACTTGTTAACCAATCAATAGCTTCTATTGATATTATGCACAACCAATGGGGTGTAGAGTGCAGAGTCCAGTAGAGAACCCTCCCCTCTCCATGTCCACCCAGTGATTTGATTGCCGTAATGAGATGGTCTGGTTTCCATGGTAACAGTGACCCCCTCCTCAGTTTCAACCCATGTTTCTCTCTCTCCCAGTCTCTCTCCCTCTTCCTCTCTCTCTCACTGTCTCTCACTCTCTCAAAAGGGCAACACTCCTTTAAACTTGAGGTGTGTTTGTGTGTGTGTATGAGTAGGTGTGTGAGTAGGCTTGTGTGTGCGTGTGCTGGTGGGATATTGTCTGTGTCTGTATGTGTGTGTTGTAAGTCATGGAGAGAACTCTCGTTTCCCCCAGCGATAGTGGGGACAGCATGGCAATCTATTGCCAGCTGAGGGTTGGTATTCAGACAGCACAAATTGATATGCCAATCAGAGTGGGGGATGGACAGATGCGGTGTGTGTGTGTATGCGCATGTGTGCGGTTCTGCATGTGTGTGTGTGTTCAGTTGACACTTCCAGTTGTCCCTGTCCCATTACCCTGCATCCCAGTCACTGTTTGCTGGCCCTGGGGGGTTGAAGCTGTGTTAGAGCCAGGATGTGTGAGGCGCCTGCATAGCAGACATAGCCCACTCCCCCATCTGGGTAAGCTTCAACAGCAGATGGATGCTAGAGTGTGAAAGTATGTATCACAGACTAGTTATTTACATATAACCACCTGGAAACTTTTGTCATTTTTATCTCTTGTCTTTATCTTAAGTTTTCTGTATATTTCTTTTCTCTCTCTCTCTCTCTCTCTCTCTCTCTCTCTCCCTCTCTCTCCCTCTCCCTCTCTCTCTCTCTGTCTCTCTCTCTCTCTCTCTCTCTCTCTCTCTCTCTCTCTCTCTCTCTCTCTCTCTCTGTCTCTCAGTGGTAGATTAATTGGATGAAGCCAGGATGGCTGTATGGCCCCGGTGGAAAACCCCCATCATCTGTAAGAGCCTAATTAAACACAGGATCCTTATTGTTTTCTCTCCTTTTCGTCCCTTTCTTTCCTCTACTCCATCTCTCTCTGAAGTTTACATCTCAGTATGGGCTGTTTCAATATCACCTAAAGCCCACAATACACACACACATACATATACACACATATACACACACACACACGCACGCACGCACGCACACACACACACACACACACACACACACACACACACACACACACACACACACACACACACACACACACAGTTTTCAATGTCAGAACTAGTAGCGTGTGTGTCTGGCTGGATACAGATCTTACCGTGTTAGTGCTGAGGTTCAAATCAACAGGACAGCAGTCAACACTCTTTTGGCCTTCAGATCCAGAGTGGGCTCCTGTTACAGTGCATTGCCTTAACTGCAAACCACTTCAGACCAGTAGAGACAGACAGATCAGGCACACAGAGGAGAGAGTGGATGGATAAAAAGAAATACATCCCAGGTGAATAAGAGAAATAGGAAAAAGAGACCAGATAGAAGATAGAAACATTTAAAGAGAGATCAGGTAATAAAAAGGTTGATCCGATATAAACACGGGTTGGAAAAGGGAGCTAAGACGGAAAGAGAGAGAGACTGCTATTATTTTCACCTTTATTTAACCAGGTAGGCCAGTTGAGAACAAGTTCTCATTTACAACTGCGACCAGGCCAATTTATAGCAAAGCAGTGAGACAAAAACAACAACACAGAGTTACACATGGAATAAACAAACGTACATTCAATAACACAATAGAAAAATCTATGTACAGTGTGTGCAAATGTATAAGAGTAGGGAGGTAAGGCAATAAATAGGCCATAGAGGTCAAATCATTACAATTTAGCATTAGCACTGGAGTGATAGATGTGCAGAAGATGATGTGCAAGTAGAGATACCAGGGTGCAAAAGAGCAGGAAGATAAATAACAATATGGGCATGAGGTAGTTGGGTGTGCTATTTATAGATTGGCTGTGAACAGGTACAGTGATCGGTAAGATGCTCTGACAGCTGATGCTTAAAGTTAGAGAGGGAGATATAAGACTTCAGCTTCAGTGATTTTTGCAATTCATTCCAGTCATTGGCAGAAGAAAACTGGAAGAAAAGGCAGCCAAAGGAAGTGTTGGCTTTGGGGATGACCAGTACCTGCTGGAGCACGTGCAACGCATAGGTGTTGCTATGGTGACCAGTGAGCTGAGA
Organism: Oncorhynchus masou masou; assembly: GCF_036934945.1. Lineage (NCBI taxonomy): Eukaryota > Metazoa > Chordata > Actinopteri > Salmoniformes > Salmonidae > Oncorhynchus > Oncorhynchus masou. Next base: position 56,258,958 of record NC_088243.1, read on the forward strand.
TAAGGCGGGGCTTTACCTAGCAAAGATTCATAGATGACCTGGAACCAGTGGGTTTGGCGACGAATATGTAATGACATCGCCAAAACCAAGGATCGATAGGATAGTCAGTTTTACAAGGGTATGTTTGGCAGCATGATAAATAGGTAGCCAATTCTAGATTTAATTTTGGATTGGAGATGCTTAAAACCTCTTTGGAACAGATGGGGTGCTAATGGCTCATCTCGTCAACATCCGGTGAAATTACAGAGCTCAAAATTCAAAATACAGAATTCATAATATTAAACATTCATGAAAATACAAGTGTCTTACATCGTTCAAAAGCTTAACGTCTTGTTAATCCAGCCGCATTGTCATATTTCAAAAAGGCTTTACGGCGAAAGCATACCATGCGATTATCTGAGGACAGAGCACCGCATACAAATGCATTAAAAACATTTTCCAAACAAGCAGCGGCGTCACAAAAGTCTGAAATGGTATTAAAAAAATACGAACTCCAATCTGGGAGGTATTCCTTTGATCATCCCATAGACAGCCAATCCAATGGGTGGTGACCTAAAAAAAAAGAAAATCTGGTTGTCGCCTGCCATATCAGTTCTATAATACTCACATACATTATTTTAACAGTTTTAGAAACTTGTTGTGTTTTATTGTATGCAAATCCTAGCTTCTGGGCCTGAGTAACAGGCAGTTTACTTTTGGCATGTCATTCATCCAAATTTATGAAAACTGCCCCCTATCCCTAAAAAGTTAATGTAAGACTGGAAGGATAGTTTACAGTCTAACCAGACACCGAGGTACTTGTTGTTGTCCACATATTATAAGTCATAACTGTCCAGAGCAGTGATGCTAGTCAGGTGGGTGGGTGCGGGCAACAATCGGTTGAAGAGCATGAATTTAGTTTTACTGGCACATCAAATCAGTTGGAGGCCACGGAAGAAGTGTTGTATGGCATTGAAGCTCATTAGGAGGTTAGTTAACACAGTGTCCAAAGAAGGGCCAGATGTACAGTTGAAGTCGGAAGTTTACATACACTTAGGTTGGCGTCATTTAAACTCGTTTTGGCAAGTTGGTTAGACATCTACTTTGTGCATGACACAAGTAATTTTTCCAACAATTCTTTACAGACAGATTATTTCACTTATAATTCACTGTATCGCAATTCCAGTGGGTCAGAAGTTTACATACACTAAGTTGACTGTGCCTTTAAACAGTTTCTGGAAATTTCCAGAAAATTATGTCACGGCTTTAGAAGCTTCTGATAGGCTAATTGACATAATCTGAGTCAATTTGAGGTGTACCTGTGGATGTATTTCAAGGCATACCTTCAAATTCAGTGCCTCTTTGCTTGACATCATGGGAAAATCGAAATAAGTCAGCCAAGACCTCCGAAAAAAATTTGTAGACCTCCACATGTCTGTTTCATCATTGGGAGCAATTTCCAAACGGCTGAAGGTACCACGTTCATCTGTACAAACAATAGTATGCAAGTATAAACACCATGGAACCAGGCAGCCGTCATACCGCTCAGGAAGGAGACGCATTCTGTCTGCTAGAGATGAACATACTTTGGTGCGAAAAGTGCAAATCAATCCCAGAACAACAGCAAAGGACCTTGTAAATATGCTGGAGGAAACAGGTACAAACGTATCTATATCCACAATAAAAATGAGTCCTATATCGACATAACCTGAAAGGCCGCTCAGCAAGGAAGGAGCCACGGGTCCAAGATCTTCATAAAAACCCAGACTACGCTTTCCAACTGCAAATGGGAACAAAGATCATACTTTTGAAGAAATGTCCTCTGGTCTGATGAAACAATAATAGAACTGCTTGGCCATAATTACCATCGTTATGTTTGGAGGAAAAAGGGAAGGAAAAAACGTGAAGCACAGGGGTGGCAGCATCATGCTGTGGGGGTGCTTTTTTGCAGGAGGGACTGGTGCACTTCACAAAATAGATTGCATCATGAGGAGGAAAATTACGTGTATATAATGAAGCAACATCTCAAGACATCAGTTAGGAAGTTAAAGCTTGGTCACAAATGAGTCTTCCAAATGGACAATGACCCCAAGCATACTTCCAAAATTGTGGCAAAATGGCTTAAGGACAACAAAGTCAAGGTATTGGAGTGGCTATCACAAACCCTGACCTCAATCCTATAGAAAATGTGTGGGCAGAACTGAAAAGGCGTGTGCGAGCAAGGAGGCCTACAAACCTGATTCAGTTACACCAGTTCTGTCAGGAGGAATGGGCCAAAATTCACCCAACTTATTGTGGGAAGCTTGTGGAAGGCTACCCGAAACGTTTGACCCAAGTTAAACCATTTAAAGGCAATGCTACAAAATACTAATTGAGTATATGTGAACTTCTGACGCACTGGGAATGTGATGATAGAAATAAAAGCTGAAATAAATAATTATCTCTACTGTTGTTCTGACATTTTACATTCTTAAAATAAAGTGGTGGTCCTAACTGACCTAAGACAGGGACTTTTTACTAGGATTAATTGAACCATGCGAGGCAGTCATTTGAGAAACCAAGGCTGTTGAGTCTGCCGATAAGAATGTGGTGGTTGACTGAGTCAAAAGCCGTGGCCAGGTCAATGAAGACGGCTGCACAGTACTGTCTATTATCGGTGGTGGTTATGATATCGTTTAGGACGTTGAGCGTGGCTCTACACCCATTGCATAGTGGAGAAGGTACGGTGGCATTCAAAATGATTGGTGATCTGTTTCTTAACTTGGCTTTCGAAGATTTTAGAAAGGAAGAGCAGGATGGACATAGGTATATAACAGTTTGGTCTAGAGTGTCTCCCCCTTTGAAAAGGCAGCTTTCCAATCTTCGGGGATCTCAGACGATACAAAAGAGAGGTTGAACAGGCTAGTAATAGGGGTTGCAACCATTTCGGTGTATAATCTTAGAAAGAGAGCGTCCAGATTGTCTAGCCCAGCTGATTTGTAGGGATCCATATTTTGCAGCTCTTTCAGAACATCAGCTGTCTGGATTTGGGTGAAGGAGAAGTGTGTGTGGGGGGGGTAGCCAGGTAGAAGCATGGCCAGCTGTAGAAAAATGCTAATTGAAATGATCGATTATCATAAATTTATCGGTGGTGCTCTTATTCTCCATGGACTTTACAGTGTCCCAAAACCTTTTGGAATTAGTGCTACGGGATGCGAATTTCTGTTTGAAAAAGCTTTAGCTTTCCCAACTGACTGTGTATATTGGTTCCTGACTTCCCTGAAAATTTGCATATCGCAGGGGCTATTCGATGCTAATGCAGAACGCCACATGATGTTTTTATGCTGGTCAAGGGCTGTCAAGTCTGGGGTGAACCAAGAATCTGTTCTTAGTTCAACATTTTTTGAATGGGGCATGCTTAGTTAACCTGTTGATGCTCTGGGGGCGCTATTTCATTTTTGGATGAAAAACATTCCCGTTTTAAACAAGATATTTTGTCACAAAAAGATGCTCGACTATGCATATAATTGATAGCATTCGAAAGAAAACACTTGACGTGTCCAGAACTACCGAGATATTTTCTGTGCGTGCCCTAGAACGTGAGCTTCAGGCAAAACCAAGATGAGATGGCATCCAGGAAATGAACAGGATTTTTGAGGCTCTGTTTTCCATTGTCTCCTTATATGGCTGTGAATGCGAGAGGAATGAGCCTGCCCTTTCTGTCGTTTCCCCAAGGTGTCTGCAGCATTGTGACGTATTTGTAGGCAGATCATTGGAAGATTGACCATAAGAGACCACATTTACCAGGTGTCCGCCCGGCGTCCTGCGCCGAAATTGGTGCGCAAAAGTCACCTGCCAGTATTTTTCCATGGGATACAGAGAGGAAAGCAAGCTTCCTAGCGAACTGCATATCAATGAAGAGATATGTGAAAAAACACCTTGAGGATTGATTCCAAACAACGTTTGCCATGTTTGTCGATATTATGTAGTTAATCCGGAAAAGTTTTACGTTGTAGGTGACTGAATTTTCGGTTGTTTCGGTAGCCAGACGCAATGTAGAAAACGGAACGATTTCTCCTACACACAGACGCTTTCAGGAAAAACTGCGCATTTGGTATGTAACTGAGAGTCTCCTCATTGAAAACATCAGAAGCTCTTCAAAGGTAAATGATTTTATTTATTTGGTTATCTGGTTTTTGTGAAAATGTTGCGTGCTAAATGCTACTCAAAATGCTATGCTAGCTTTGCATACTCTTACACAAATTAGTCAATTTCTATGGTTCAAAAGCATATTTTGAAAATCTGAGATGACAGTGTTGTTAAGAAAAGGCTAAGCTTGAGAGCAGACGCATTATTTTAATTTTATTTGCGATTTTCAGAAATCGTTAACGTTGCGTTATGCTAATGAGCCTGAGGCTTTAGTCACAAACCCGGATCCGGGATGGGGAGTTCCAAGAAGTTAAGATGGTGAGGAAAGCACTTTTAAAGAGCAACCAGGCTTCCTCTTCTGACAGGATGAGGTCAATATCCTTCTAGGATACCCGGGCGAGGTCAATTAGAAAGGCCTGCTTGCTGAAGAGTTTTAGGGAGTGTTTGACAGTGATGAAGGGTGGTCGTTTGACCGTGGATCCATTATAAATGCTGGCAATGAAGCGGTGATCACTGAGATCCTGGTTGAAGACAGCATTGGTGTATTTAGAGAGGAAGTTAGTCTGGATGATATCTAAGAGGGAGCCCATGGTTGTGGATTTAGGGTTGTACCTGGTAGGTTCCTTGATCATTTGTGTGAGATTGAGGACATCTAGCTTAGATTTTAGGATGGCCGGGGTGTTAAGCATATCCCAGTTTAGGTCACCTAACAGTACAAACTCTGAAGATAGATGGGGGGCAATCAATTCACATATGGTGTCTAGGTTACAGCTGGGGCCTGAGCAGGGTCTATAACAAGTGGCAGTGGTGAGAGACTTGTTTCTGGAAAGGTGGATTTTTAAAAGTAGAAGCTTGAATTGTTTGGGCACAGACCTGGATAGTATGGCAGAACTCTGCAGGCTATCTCTGCAGTAGATTGCAACTCTGCCCCCTTTGGCAGTTCTATCTTGTGGAAAAAGTTGTAGTTGGGGATGGAAATTTCAGGATTTTTGGTGGCCTACCTAAGCCAGGATTCAGACATGGCTAGGACATCAGGGTTGGCGGAATGTGCTAAAGCAGTGAGTTAAACAAACTTAGGGAGGAGGCTTCTAATGTTAACATGCATGAAGCCAAGGCTTTTACTGTTACATAAGTTAACAAATGAGAGCGCCTGGGGAATGGGAATGGTGGTGGGGGCTGCAGGGCCTTGGTTAACCTCTACATCACCAGAGGAACAGAGGAGGAGTAGGATAAGGGTATGGTTAAAGGCTATAAGAACTGGTTGTCTAGTGCGTTCGGAACAGAGAGTAAAAGGAGCAGATTTCTGGGCGTGGAAGAATAGATTTCAGGCATAATGTACGGACAAGGTTATGGTAGGATGTGAGTACAGTGGAGATAAACCTAGACATTGAGTGACGATGAGAGAGGTTTTGTCTCTGGAGGCACCAGTCACCACATGTGTGGAGGTTGGAACAAATGTGCTATCTAAGGCATATTGTGCAGGGCTGGGGGCTCTACAGTGAAATAAGACAAATATCACTGACCAGAACAGCAATAGACAAGGCATATTGACATTTTTTATTTATTTAAAAAATATATATTTCACCTTTATTTATCCATTTAGGCTCGTTGCGAACAAGTTCTCATTTACAACTGCGACCTGGCCAAGATAAAGGGAGAGATTGGGGAGAGGCTTGTGTAGCCGAGTGATGTATAAAAGGGCTCAGCGTGTCAGGATTGGTAGTTTGCCTCAGGGACTCCTCTGTCTGTCCTCATGCCAGTGTTGTGCAGCTGAAATGGGATATTTTAATGAAAGAACAAAAGGAACAATCAGAAATAATTGAACGTCTGGAGCTGTTACACTGACCATCTGCATATCACTATCCTGAATTACTACCTGCTCACCTGGGAATGACAGAGTGAGGGAGGGGAGTGGAAAGAGAACACAGTTAGGAGGAGAGCGAGAGAGGGAAAGAGAGAGAGTAGTTAGGAGTGAGACTATGAGAGTGCTGTATGGCCTCTGTCAAGTCAATAATCTTCAGGACATTTTTCTTCGAATCGATTGCAAGATTTTGTGACCCTTCTTGCGATATGCCAGAAGCAAGGGATCAAAACCGTGCCTTGCCACAGACTTCAATTTCCTGGAAGAGAAATAAACAAGCCGGGAGATAAATGAATAAACACAACAAAACATCAGAACATGTGGTCTGATAACAGGGCCATGCACAGACCTTTCAGGGGGCAGGTTCACAAAAAAAAAAAAAACCTTTGACTATTTAAAAAAACGTTTTTTTGCATAAGCCTATTTATATCTGCAGCAACACACTCACTCGTCAGAAGTTGAAAGCAAGCTCGTTACAGTGCCTCCTAAAGACATGATTGATATTGGGAAAAGAGGGTAGGCTGCCAGCTGATCGTTGATGTCAATGATTGATATAAATCTGATGGTTAGCAGGCGCGATCATTTCTCTATTGATTGTGATTTATCTTCAATGTTCTTAAATAATAACTTCCTAATATAGCCTAATATTCATCATCTTATAACTCATGATATATGGCTGGCTGGAAGTTGGTTCACTAGAACCAAGACAGCCTGTGTTCAGTGCTTTCATTTGTAAACCAGGAGGTGCTGGAACAAAAAGTGACCTGGGGAGCTTTGAGGTACCGGAATGCTTGAGGTGTATTTCTATAATCAATCATTGCATGCATATCATCGCAAATTATAGAAATTACAGGCTACTATGACACGGACAAACTGAGAATCTGAAAATGACCACAAAACATTTGCACCCCCTTTGACACTCGGAAAAGTCTAAATTTGTCGGGACGTGGACTCTACAAGGTGTCGAAAGCGTTCCATAGGGATGCTGGCTCATGTTGACTCCAATGCTTCCCACAGTTGTCAAGTTGGCTGGATGTCCTTTGGGTGGTGGACCATTCTTGCACACTCAAACCGGTGCACCTGGCACCTACTTGCATACCCGGTTCAAAGGCAATTAAATCTTCACCCTCTGAATGGCACACATACACAATCCATGTCTCGATTGTCTCAAGGCTTAACAATCCTTCTTTATCCGGTCTCCTCCTCTTCACCTACACTGATTGAAGTGGACTTTACAAGTGACATCAATAAAGGATCATAGCTTTCGCCTGGATTCACCTGGTCAGTCATGGAAAGAGCTAATGTTTTGTATACTCAGTCTATTTTACAATATGAGGAGGAAATTATAGTCCTAAAAAAAGCTTTCCAGTTTCACTGACTCACCCAATGATGCGCGGCTCACTCACCGCTGATGGCTGATGACTGATGTGCTCGTGCCAAAAACCTACCTTTCTCTTTTTTAACTTTGTAAAACAGTGTTCGCTCAATAGGCCTCGTAGGAAGTTGATAAAATATTTTGGTAGCCTACAGCAGACAGAGTAGAGTCATCTCTTTTCAGCAGGAGCCATTTGCTTTCTAACCTGTGTTTTCTTGCACAATACAACTGTGGAAAGCTCTTAGAGACTTTCCCAGAAAGACTCGCTGCCAAAGGCACTTCTACAAAGTATTGACTCGGGGGTGCGAATACTTATGCAAGTGAGATATTTCTGTATTTCATTTTCAATACCTTTGCAAAGATTCGTAAAAACATGTTTTCACTTTGTCATTATGGTGTATTGCGTGTATATGGGTGAGAGAGAAAAAATACATGTAATCCATTTTGAATTCAAGCCTGTAACACAACAAAAAATGTGGAACAAGTCAAGGGGTATGAGTACTTTCTGGAGGCACTGTGCGCTCTTATCTGTTGAGTTGTGGGAGTTTTGAGTCTGACACACGCTCTGCTGTACAATAGACAGTTTAGTTTGAGTTAGTCGGATCTCTCTCGCCCTCCCTCTTCTTTTCTCTACCCCTTGTGGCGGATATCAAGTCCTTTGGAGCAGCGCTGGCAATAGTCTCCCACTTGTGTTTTCTATTGGGTTGCCATTCTAAACTGTCTAAAGTATGCAATAAAACGACATGTGCACAGGCTTTTCTTTTGTCAACAGCCATAAGTTAAATTAACTTAGGCTGGAGTGATATTGTTACCGAATCTTGTCCTATGCTTTTAGGCTACTCATCACATTAGGAATGGTATTTTATTGTTAGTCTACATAGATGCATGAAATGCTTTATTATCAAGGGGATTTCTTCAGTCAGATCATAGTGTAAAAGCAGGTGGGCTTGTTCTACTCTTTTTGGACCATTTTCTGGTGTTTTGTGGTGGAACACTGAGTGGTCCAGCATAACATGTCAACACTGATACCCAGAGATAGACAGGCTAGAAACGTTTTAACAATTTCATTTTGACATTTGAAGCTTGTATTCAATTGCCCCTCCCTGTTGTTGCACAAAACAAGCTTCCATTCACCCTGTCACAATGAGAATTGTGGCTGATTTAAGGTTAAATTGTCAACCCTGTTACTTGATTTGGCACTTAATAGGCAATTACTATTGTGTATTTTTTATGTAGTCCTTTCCTGCAGTGAAATGACCTGTTGGCTTCATGGATGGAATGTTATATTTTTCATAATGAATAATGAATAAACATGATTTCAAATTGAAATTATTCAATTATTTCCGGCGACAATCCGGTGCTTCTATGTCAAACGGTTTTGTTATATTTCGGTCTTCTGTGATGTATATAAAGTATAATAGTACAGGTGTCTTATTTTTTTAAAGCCCATAACCAAGTTTGTGTGTAGATTTGTTTAAGACTACCAAGAAACACTGTGTCACCCTGATTTAGCCCACTGTAGTAAAAGGTTAAAACCTCTTGAGATGGGAAAACTTGTTTTTTATCAAGTTGAAAATGCGCACTATACTTTTTTTCAACCCTTTAAGTTACACATCTTAAAAGGCACCGAATTGGTGGAATGACGCAGCTACTAAAAATGCTTGAGGCTACAAATCCACACACTATAGGCCTAATGGGAATAAATACAACATTATACAGTGGGGTCTGGAATGATTGACACCCTTGAGAAATATAAGCAATAATGACTGTATAAAATAAATAATTAAAACACTGCGCTATATTATATTCTCAAAAAAATTGGGACATTTTATTATTTTATACCAGTACAATTGTTCAGAGAAAGACAACTTCTTAGGGCTAGGCCCCTTTCTTCTCAATTTCCGCCTGAATGACGTGCCTAAAGTAAACTGCCTGTTGCTCAGGCCCTGAAGCCAGGATGTGCATATAATTGGTACCATTGGAAAGAATACACTTTTTAGTTTGTAGAAATGTAAAAATAATGTAGGAGAACACAATAGATATGGTAGGAGAAAATCCAAAGAAAAACTAACCGGAATTTAAAATGTAAAAAGTATAAGGGCAAGCAATTTGCTCCTTGATGCAATTCCTATGGCTTCCACAGGGTGTCAGCAGTCTATGTTCAAGGTTTCAGGCTTGTAACTTCAAAAACGAAGAAGAAATATCAGTTTTAGTACAGGGACACAGTCTTGGAAATTCTTGTTTGCACGCGCCATGAAGACAGAATACACCTGCTAAAATCGGTTTCCTATTGAACATACTTTGTTCTGTAAGAAATATTGTAGTTTGATTATATTTTTGGGTATCTGAGGAGTAAATATAAACCTATTTTGACTCGCTGAAACAATGTTTAGGAGTAGATTTTCAGATTCCTTTCTCTGTAGGTTGAATGAGTGGATTATTCAAATAGATGGTGCCAACTAAACTGACTTTTTGGGATATAAAGAAGGATTTTATCAAACAAAACAACACTACATCATATAGCTGGGACCCTTTGGATGACAAATCAGAGGAAGATTTTCAAAAAAGTAAGTTCATATTTAATCGCTATTTGTGAATTTATGAAACCTGTGCCGGTGGAATTTGTTTTTGATGTGGGGCGCCATCCTCAAACAATCGCATGGCATGTTTTCACTGTAATAGCTACTGTAAATCGGACAGTGCAGTTAGATTAACAAGAATTTAAGCTTTCAACCGATATAAGACACTTATTTGTACCTAAATGTTTAATATCCATAATTCTTATGGTTATTTATTTGAATTGCGCGCCCTCCAGTTCCACCGGACGTTGTCCGGCTAGAGGGACGCCTAGCCATACAACTAATACATTTTCTTCTCAAAAAGGTAGGGGTAAAAATGATTGACACCCCTAAAAATTCTTATAAATAAATTTGGCAAAAGTTTAGTATTTGGTCCCATATTCCTAGCACACAATAACTACATGAAGTTTGTGACTACAGATGGACGTTGGATGCATTTTTAGTTTGTTTTGGTTGTGTTTCAGATTATTTTGTGCCCAATATAATTGAATGGTAAATTATGTGTTGTGTCATTTTGGAATCACTTTTATTATAAATAAGAATAGAATATATTTCTATGATTATGGATAATCCTGAATGAATTGGGAAAAAGTTTGAGTGACAAAGATCATACCCCCTAAACATGCTAACCTCTCACCAATTACCGATAACAGAGGATGTTAAGCTTATCTTTGAGGTATGATATTTGACTCTCTGTAACTTTCTCGCTCATCATTATTCACGATTAATTCAGGATTAACCATAATCATTCCCATTCATTTTTTATTTAACTAGGCAAGCCACAAATTCTTATTTACAATGACGGCCTACTGTGGAACAGTGGGTTAACTGACTTGTTCAGGGGTAGATCGACAGATTTGTGCCTTGTCAGCTCAGAGATTCAATCCAGCAACCTTTCAGTTACTGCCCCAACGCTCTAACCACTAGGCTACCTGCCACCCCCCAAAAATGCAATCATTATTAATGCAGTCATTATTACTCATCTTTATCAAGGGTGTCAATCATTTCGGACCCCACTGTAGTTACATGTATACCCCTCGCTGTCAAAGCGAGGCATCATCAGTGGGAATTGTTTATATTTATCTAGATACGCACGGCTCGGGTGCTGCAGGTAGTGTAATGAAGGTCGATATGGTAAACATGCTTGGTTGGATTTGATATTCTGACAGTGTTATTGTTATTATCATTATCCGAGCTAGGGTGCTGATTCCTGAGTGCATTCCTCACCTGGTTGAACTGTCTGTGGAGCCGGAGCTGGAAGATGTTTCTCTCTCTGTGTGTGTGTGTGTGTGTGTGTGTGTGTGTGTGTGTGTGTGTGTGTGTGTGTGTGTGTGTGTGTGTGTGTGTGTGTGTGTGTGTGTGTGTGTGTGTGTGTGTGTGTTTGCAGTGGTGTAAAGGTGTGTGTGTGTGTGTGTTTGCAGTGGTGTAAAGTATTTAAGTAAAAATACTTTAAACTACTACTTAAGTAGTTTTAAGGGGTGTCTGTATCTTAACTATGCCATTTATATTTTTGCCAACTTTTACTAGTACTTCACTACATTTCTCAAGAAAATAATGTACTTTTTACTCCGTACATTTACTTTTTCACTCCCTGACACCCAAAAGTACTCATTACATTTTGACAGGAAAATGGTCCAATTCCCACACTTATCAAGAGAACATCCCCAGTCATCTTTACTGCCTCTGATCTGGCAGACTCACTAAGCACAGATGCTTTGTAAATTCATGTCTGAGTGTTGTAGTGTGCTGCTGGCTATCCGTAAATCAAAAAAAGAAAAAAAGTTATGTCGCCTGGTTTTCTTAATGTAAGGAATTTGAACATTTGAACCCAAGTATTTTTAGACTTTTACTCAAGTAGTATTTTACTGGGTGACTTTCAATTTTACTTGAGTCATTTTCTGTTAAGGTATCTTTACTTTTACTTTACTTTTACTTTTACTCAAGTATGACAAATGGGTACTTTTTCCACCACTGTGTGTTTATGGACATGAATGTGTGAGCCCCCCCCTCCTTCCAAACACACACATACACCTACTTGTTAGTATCTTTCAGTCGTCACTGTAATAGACTAAGCATATAGGTGATTAGATTTAGTTGAAACGTTGAAGTTGAAATGGTGCTGGAATAGTGAAGGTATCTCCTGTTTTCTATGTGATTTACGGTAACTTTCTGTGGTTCTAAATCAATAGTTGTTTAGTGGTCTGAAAATGTCAGAAACATTACATTGCTTGACCATGCTGTAGGTCATGCAACTGTTTGTTACATGCAATATGTTTTCTGGTCTTCACAGGACAGATGTTGATCTCCGGTTTTGTCATGAAACAAATGTGTGGTTGAATTCATTCTGCCACTGTGTCTTCTTATTGTCTCGGCCTTAGGCCTATATATCACGGTGGGAAGGCATATGAACGACTAGGTTACAGAGCAAACAACGCAATTATCACAACACATAGATTGTAATTTGGGGGGTAGGTGGGGGGCGTCCCTGATGATTTTACCCACGCATCACTGGTTTGAGTGCTTCTTGAAGCCTTCAGCAGCTGGGCAGTCAGATGATATGAAATATTTTGGCATTAGAGGATATCGCTAGTGTATCTTGGCTACATTGGTATTTACTTTTGGTGAACATTTTTGACAATTTCGGTGAATAGCCTATGTCACTCTGGCTACTGGAGCTATCTGTTGTATGGTGAACTTGGGCTTCATCAAGGTTTATTTGTGAGTTTAATCTGGCCACTGACCTGGGTAGGCACTGGCACATTCGCTATGGATGCCATTTTATGGAGGTTTAGATATAGTGCATTCAGTGTCTGGCCCTCAAAAGAGGTGGTTACTAAACATGGCGGTGTTCGCCTTAGCAATCTCACTAGGATAAAGACCACCTCCATTCCTGTCATTATTGAAAGAGATCATGATACCTCACATCTCAAAATCGGGCTACTTAATGTTAGATCCCTTACTTCAAAGGCAATTATAGTCAATGAACTAATCACTGATCATAATCTTGATGTGATTGGCCTGACTGAAACATGGCTTAAGCCTGATGAATTTACTGTGTTAAATGAGGCCTCACCTCCTGGCTACACTAGTGACCATATCCCCCGTGCATCCCGCAAAGGCGGAGGTGTTGCTAACATTTACGATAGCAAATTTCAATTTACAAAAAAAAAATGACGTTTTCGTCTTATGAGCTTCTAGTCATGAAATCTATGCAGCCTACTCAATCACTTTTTATAGCTACTGTTTACAGGCCTCATGGGCCATATACAGCGTTCCTCACCGAGTTCCCTGAATTCCTATCGGACCTTGTAGTCATAGCAGATAATATTCTAATCTTTGGTGACTTTAATATTCATATGGAAAAGTCCACAGACCCACTCCAAAGGGCTTTTGGAGCCATCATCAACTCAGTGGGTTTTGTCCAACATGTCTCTGGACCCACTCACTGTCACAGTCATACGCTGGACCTAGTTTTGTCCCATGGAATAAATGTTGTGGATCTTAATGTTTTTCCTCATAATCCTGGACTATCGGACCACCATTTTATTACGTTTGCAATTGCAACAAACAATCTGCTCAGACCCCAACCAAGGAACATCAGAAGTCGTGCTATAAATTCACAGACAACACAAAGATTCATTGATGTCCTTCCAGATTCCCTCTGTCTACCCAATGACACCAGAGGACAAAAATCAGTTAACCACCTAACTAAGGAACTCAACTTAACCTTGCGCAATACCCTAGATGTAGTTGCACCCCTAAAAACTAAAAACATTTCTCATAAGAAACTAGCTCCCTGGTACACAGAAAATACCCGAGCTCTGAAGCAAGCTTCCAGAAAATTGGAACGGAAATGGCGCCACACCAAACTGGAAGTCTTCCGTCTAGCTTGGAATGACAGTGCCGTGCAGTACCGAAGAGCCCTTACTGCTGCTCGATCATCCTATTTTTCTAACTTAATTGAGGAAAATAAGAACAATCCGAAATTCCTTTTTGATACTGTCGCAAAGCTAACTAAAAAGCAGCATTCCCCAAGAGAGGATGACTTTCACTTTAGCAGTGATAAATTCATGAACTTCTTTGAGGAAAAAATATGATTATTAGAAAGCAAATTACAGACTCCTCTTTAAATCTGCGTATTCCTTCAAAGCTCAGTTGTCCTGAGTCTGCACAATTCTGCCTGGACCTAGGATCAAGAGAGACGCTCAAGTGTTTTAGTACTATATCTCTTGACACAATGATGAAAATAATCATGGCCTCTAAACCTTCAAGCTGCATACTGGACCCTATTCAAACTAAACTACTGAAAGAGCTGCTTCCTGTGCTTGGTCCTCCTATGTTGAACATAATAAACGGCTCTCTATCCACCGGATGTGTACCAAACTCACTAAAAGTGGCAGTAATAAAGCCTCTCTTGAAAAAGCCAAACCTTGACCCAGAAAATATAAAAAACTATCGGCCTATATCGAATTTTCCATTCCTCTCAAAAATCTTAGAAAAGGCTGTTGCGCAGCAACTCACTGCCTTCCTGAAGACAAACAATGTATACAAAATGCTTCAGTCTGGTTTTAGACCCCATCATAGCACTGAGACGGCACTTGTGAAGGTGGTAAATGACATTTTAATGGCATCGGACCGAGGCTCTGCATCTGTTCTCGTGCTCCTAGACCTTAGTGCTGCTTTTGATACCATCGATCACCACATTCTTTTGGAGAGATTGGAAACCCAAATTGGTCTACATGGACAAGTTCTGGCCTGGTTTAGATCTTATCTGTCGGAAAGATATCAGTTTGTCTCTGTGAATGGTTTGTCCTCTGACAAATCAACTGTAAATTTCGGTGTTCCTCAAGGTTCCGTTTTAGGACCACTATTGTTTTCACTATATATTTTACCTCTTGGGGATGTTATTCGAAAACATAATGTTAACTTTCACTGCTATGCGGATGACACACAGCTGTACATTTCAATGAAACATGGTGAAGCCCCAAAATTGCCCTTGCTAGAAGCATGTGTTTCAGACACAAGGAAGTGGATGGCTGCAAACTTTCTACTTTTAAACTCGGACAAAACAGAGATGCTTGTTTCTAGGTCCCAAGAAACAAAGAGATCTTCTGTTGAATCTGACAATTAATCTTAATGGTTGTACAGTCGTCTCAAATAAAACTGTGAAGGACCTCGGCGTTACTCTGGACCCTGATCTCTCTTTTGAAGAACATATCAAGACGATTTCAAGGACAGCTTTTTTCCATCTACGTAAAATTGCAAAAATCAGAAACTTTCTGTCCAAAAATGATGCAGAAAAATTAATCCATGCTTTTGTCACTTCTAGGTTAGACTACTGCAATGCTCTACTTTCCGGCTACCTGGATAAAGTACTAAATAAACTTCAGTTAGTGCTAAATACGGCTGCTAGAATCCTGACTAGAACCAAAAACATTTGATCATATTACTCCAGTGCTAGCCTCCCTACACTGGCTTCCTGTCAAAGCAAGGGCTGATTTCAAGGTTTTACTGCTAACCTACAAAGCATTACATGGGCTTGCTCCTACCTATCTCTCTGATTTGGTCCTGCCGTACATACCTACACGTACGCTACGGTCACAAGACACAGGCCTCCTAATTGTCCCTAGAATTTCTAAGCAAACAGCTGGAGGCAGGGCTTTCTCCTATAGAGCTCCATTTTTATGGAACGGTCTGCCTACCCATGTCAGAGACGCAAACTCGGCCTCAACCTTTAAGTCTTTACTGAAGACATCTCTTCAGTGGGTCATATGATTGAGTGTAGTCTGGCCCAGGAGTGGGAAGGTGAACGGAAAGGCTCTGGAGCAACGAACCACCCTTGCTGTCTCTGCCTGGCCGGTTCCCCTCTTTCCACTGGGATTCTCTGCCTCTAACCCTATTACAGGGGCTGAGTCACTGGCTTACTGGGGCTCTCTCATGCCGTCCCTGGAAGGGGTGCGTCACCTGAGTGGGTTGATTCACTGATGTGGTCATCCTGTCTGGGTTGGCACCCATCCTTGGGTTGTGCCACGGCGGAGATCTTTGCGGGCTATACTCAGCTTTGTCTCAGGATGGTAAGTTGGTGGTTGAAGATATCCCTCTAGTGGTGTGGGGGCTGTGCTTTGGCAAAGTGGATGGGGTTATATCCTTCCTATTTGGCCCTGTCCGGGGGTGTCCTCGGGTGGGGCCACAGTGTCTCCTGACCCCTCCTGTCTCAGCCTCCAGTATTTATGCTGCAGTAGTTTATGTGTCGGGGGGCTGGGGTCAGTTTGTTATATCTGGAGTACTTCTCCTGTCCAATTCGGTGTCCTGTGTGAATCTAAGTGTGTGTTCTCTAATTCTCTCCTTCTCTCTCTCGGAGGACCTGACCTGAGCCCTAGGACCATGCCCCAGGACTACCTGACATGATGACTACTTGCTGTCCCCAGTCCACCTGGCCGTGCTGCTGCTCCAGTTTCAACTGTTCTGCCTTATTATTATTCGACCATGCTGGTCATTTATGAACATTTGAACATCTTGGCCATGTTCTGTTATAATCTCTACCCGGCACAGCCAGAAGAGGACTGGCCACCCCACATAGCCTGGTTCCTCTCTAGGTTTCTTCCTAGGTTTTGGGCTTTCTAGGGAGTTTTTCCTAACCACCGTGCTTCTACACCTGCATTGCTTGCTGTTTGTGGTTTTAGGCTGGGTTTCTGTACAGCACTTTGAGATATCAGCTGATGTACGAAGGGCTATATAAATAAATTTGATTTGATTTGATTTGTTATCTGGTAGGTTGGAGCTATCGGATCTCCAATTAGTATTCGGGGACCCCTCTATACCTGCCTTATTATTCTAGGATTCTGGTTGCCTATTGCTTGAACGTTCGAGTTATTGTCAGTAGAATGGAAATATTAAAATGCCAATTGGAATCTAGACTTGTATTGAAACTTTGATAAATTAGGTGAGTGTGTGCACGGGCAAGTGTTCGTATTTTGTGTGTGTGTGTGTGTGTGTGTGTGTGTGTGTGTGTGTTTGTGCGTGCGTGCGTGTGTGTGTCACGGAAGTTACACTGTGTGTATGTAAGTCAGTCAGTCAAAGGAAGGGCTGTACACAGAATACCTGTCACATGTGTCATGAATCTGTCTCTGGGAGAGCACTGTGACATTGGATTAGACAATCTCTCATTCATCCTGCAGTGCAGTGATGTGCTGTGCTGAGCTAAACTGAGCTGTGTGCGTGTCTGATGGTAACCCTGTCACTACTGTACTGTCTCCTCTCGATTAGAGTCACGTGGTTAACTATGTGGCTGTTCCTCGAGGGCTGATAACACGGTCATACATTTTTATGGGGCTTTGATCGCAGTTTTAATCACACACTTTATTAACCCAGCTGGGTTTATAGGGATCTGTTCGCAGTTATATCTGCTCGCAGTTAGCTGATTATGGCTGTGTGTGTGTGCGCGCATGTGTGTGTTTCCTTTATCTCCCTGTACTATCATTGTTATTATTTTCCCTCTTCCTGTGTCTGTACGGACACCATCCCTTCTCCCTTAGTTCTGACAGAATTAAGAGGTCACAGACCCAATCTCCCTCCCAGAGTTGTTTCTCTTCCAGGAAGGAACTTTATTTTAATATTTTTCAACACTATTTATTTATTTATGAGTAACCATTTTTTCAGAAAAAAGTTCTTGATCATTATGATCATATTAAGAAAAAGCCAGCCGCACCAATGTGTCAGAGGAAACACCTTTTGACCGCCTTGCATGCACCCGGCCCGCCACAAGGAGTTGCTAGGGCACGATGAGCCAAGTAAGGCCCCCCTAGCCAAACCCTCCCATGGCCTGGACGACTGTGCACCTTCCTGTGGGACTCCCGGCAACGGTCGGTTGTGCAACAGCCCGGGAATGAACCCAGGTCTGTAGAAATGCCTCTAGGACTGTGGTGCAGTGCCTTAGACTGCTGTGCCACTAGGGGGGCCCCAAATGTTATTCCTTCTAGTAGTAACTGTATCCACTGGCGAATTGGGAGAGAGTGAGGTGATTGCTATCTAAGAGCCAACATCTTTTTTGCAGCAGCAGCAGTGCTGCCTGCCAGCAGTAATCGTCTCTGATCATTAAGTAACGTAATAAATGCAAAGCATTGAGTATTTACATTCATGCATTCAAAATGAATTGTATAACTTTGTCAAGAAGCATTT